>NC_092260.1:13544174-13644174 GCF_036320965.1 Panulirus ornatus | reverse complement strand
AGAGACTAGCAGTAGTCTGAGGAGACAGCAAATTGAGAAAGAAGCGGCAGTGTGAGGGAAAGAGTGAGTGAGAGACAAGCAAAAGTCCTCGAAGGACAGTGAGAAACCAACAATGGTCCGAGGACGACAGTGAAAGGTGTGAAACTTTGGGGAGAGCGAGCGAGAGACCGACCACTCGACCCCAACATCAGGTCCAGCCGCAGTATTTACCCAACCTAATTAGGCTACGTGTGAGAGTCCCCAGATGACCACATTTACTGCTTCACTCAATGTCATCAATACACCAGGGAAAAGTATCGAACTGGGTTAATACGTACACCCACATGGACAACCAACTGTCTTTTCGGAAATACTCCCATTCCGTATATCGCACGACCGTCTGTGCACTCGCCTGGTGATGCACGTACAAGAAAGGGCAGCATCAGCTGCTCTACAGTAAGGCATATGGGAATTCTATCAAGGGCCATATACACATGTTATGTTTCGCACCTCGGTGTACGGGCCATCACCCCTGCCTCCCATGGACACCTCTGCTCCCTATGAAGTACTATGCCTTAGTGGCCCACAATCGGAGATCTGATAATTCCAGGTCGAGTCCGGGAGGATATAATTGGTGGTGTTAGTCGCAGCTGTGGCCCAGGGTGAGGGAAGCTGATGCGGGGGGGGGTGGTAAAGGGACTTACGTTACTGGTATTGGTGGTAATGAGGAAGTAGGAGCTGTGGTAACGATAGTGGAGAAGAAGAATACTGGTACCTGGGATGGAGATAGCTGAATGGCAGTAGTCGTGGTGGAGGTAAATGTTGGAAGGAACCACCACTGACACCGCTGGTGGCTCTTCTGGGAGATGGAGACCCTAGCCCTCTGTCAATTTGGGGTCCCATGGGCGATGGAAATCGGGAGAAGTACGAAAATCCACGACAAGCCATAGTGTGGAAAAGCCACAGGGCGAGGGACACAGAACAGCGTACAAGGTGGGGAGAAAGGGAAGAGGGGAGCAGGGGAAGCTGGGGAGGTTAGTATAAGAGAGAGTGAGAGGAGCTGAGGGAATAAAATGGAGAGTGAAGCAAAAGGATCTTAGTGAGTGAACACGACAACAGGAATGGAAGGATCTGGGTAAGTGAGAGTAAATGAAGGAGTGACAGAGAGATGGCGGGGATGAAACAAGGAGTAACGAGCTGGGGCCCAAGAGAGCTGAGGGAATAAGAGGAAATGGAGGCGGTGCAGTGAGGAAAGCTGAGGGACTGAGGGGCACGAAGTCTGTGGGGGGAGCATTTGACGTGCGAAGGCTGGAGGGAGAAGCTGGACCTCCGGGGGGAGTGCGACCGACGCAAGCCACCAGGTGGGAACCGTGAGTCCCCCGCCCGCAAACTGAAGCTGAAGGGTCGTAAGTGGTGGCGCTGGCGGGGCTAAGTGGTGCGAGGAGAGCAGCGATTGGTAGTGAGGCTGCATGAGCCATGATTGGTCAAGTCAAAGGGGCGAAGTACGATTGGACGAGCTGTGACTGGCAGAGACGAGGGACAAACGCAGTGACATGTAAGGTTCTCCAGTCCTACCAGTTCTTTGTGTTTACCGTCGCCCCCGTACCTCATGCTGGACCCACACACGCAAAGCTATTTTCTTGGTCATTTCTACCACCTCCTCCCCTCCTGCAATCGCCTGTACCTCACGTCACTTGAACAACAACAATCTTACTGATTTCTTGATGACGGCTTTTATTTTCTGTGGCCTGTGCCGGCTCTTTTTTTCATATTTTTGAGAACAACAAAAGTAATTTCAAGTTCCCTTTACTTTTTGCTTCTCTCTCTCTCTCTCTCCTTTCCCTCCACTTTCCTATTCTACCTTCCGTTCGACTGCTGGCCAATATCAACATACAACATTGAAAATGAGACTCTCGATAACTGAGGAACATTATTGGGGATTGCTGGAAACGCTCTCAATGCTGTTAATATCAATAGGGGAGAACATTGAAGACTATAGCACCAAAATGTTCAGGAATGAGAAATAAACCAATCGATCAATACAGTTTCCTGACCCCTGACACAGTAAAGAGGATGTAATCATGTACAAAAAAAAAAAAAACGTCGCTGTAACGAACCATAATTTTCTCCGCCGTCACAACCATTTACCTACCACAAGGCGAGCGGCTTGTCCCGCTGGCTTTATAAGCCAGCAAATGGTTTATTGGTCTTTGAGCAAGATAAAGTGCTTTTAGTCTGGAACATGTCTGATAATTCCTCTACAAACAAGTCTATTTAGATTAGACTGAACCATTGTAGAGAAAATAATGATCATTATAAGATCAATTAGCCAGCAAATAGCAATAAAGAACAATCTCATCAGTGAGAGTGCTAATTAGTACAACAGCGAAGACTTACTTACTGCTAGGAAAGCAGCTCACGTAGTTATCACGGCACATTAACCTCCGGAACACAACGGTACGACCCTTAATTGTTGTGGCCTTGGACTTAACCCTTAACCCAAGGGTCGTAACTGTTGTGCTCAAGGGTCACATCGTCCTGCACGAGCATCATACCATCGTGTTCAAGCATCATACCGTCGTGTTCAAGGATCATACCATCGTGTTCAAGGGTTATACCATCGTGTTCAAGGGTTATACCGTCGTGTTCAAGGATCATACCATCGTGTTCAAGGGTTATACCGTCGTGTTCATGGGCTATACCGTGGTGCTCAAGGTATTCATGTGTAACTAGTTATCCAGCTGCTGCTTTAAGGTTACTAGGGCGAGGGTGGTGTCCCTCAGGCCACATTCCACGTCACCGTGGGAGCGGCCGGGGAGAGAGCGGTGGGGTGGCCTGGTGTTATAATCTACGACTTCAGTCACCCTCACTAGTCCACCACTGGAAGGTACAGGCATCAGCCCCGCCAGTGACGATGGCGAGGTAGCCTTGTGTAGTCACCTAGCCATCATCACTAATGCTTGTACCCGCCAGTGGTGACTCGTGAGGGTGACTGGAGTCGTAGATTATAACTTGGCTGGTGCTCACATTTTCCATGGCTTCCTAAGGACACCACATTGGCTGAGGCTGTCAACTTGCACCCTTAGCACGACACAGGGTGAGGTTCGCAGGCTGTACCCTCGGCACCAGACAGGGTGATGCACCACACAGGATGAGGCAGACAGGCTACGCACCTAAAACTACTCATGATGAGGCAGGCTGCGCCCCTGATACCACACAGGGTATATGAGATAGGCTACATCCTTGTCCCTACACGGGGTGAGGCAGGCTGCAACCTTGATATGGTGTGTGTGCGACAGGCTACACACCCATGACACCACACAGGGTGAGGCAGGCAGACTCCGCCAATAATCATAAGCACGTGGGGAGGTGCACCTTCAAGAGGCAGCAGGGGAGCAGGCGACACTAACTGCAGCATAATGGACCGGGGTGAGGACAGGAACTCATTTAACGACTCAAATTGGCACAGAGAGAGGCAATATCTCCGCGCCCAGCTGGGTGCTGCGCCACCAAATGTCAGGTGAAAGTTCTCATTACATCTGTAATCAATGGGAAAATACAGCACACCTTGATTTCAGACTCCTCTGGCGTTAACAGGGAACACCGAAGGGTGGAGCACTGTTCCACATGTGTAACCATGGAATATAGGGCGCCCTGCACGAGGTCCCTGTCCAAGCCAGATGTTTACACAGGCCTGGTAATGAAGAGCAAACCACAGTTTCTGAAGAAATGCTAAAGCCTGTCTCCTTCCAGACTACTGAAGTGGTTACCCTATAGGCGTTTGTGTCAGGCCGTGCGTCGCCTACGGAGTATCATCGTTGCTGTGGCACAATGAAGCAGGTGTACGACTGTCATGCTGTTCAGCATTTGGAAATTCGGGAGAGAAAAAAAAAGTTAATTCACTGAGGTCATTTACGCTTTAGATGAATAGTTTTTTCCTAATGCAAAAGTTGCATAATAAAAGTAATGATAAAAACTCTCATTTCAAATAGGGTTTTTACTTTTTGAGGCAAAGCCTGAAAATTGTTTTGCCCTGTAATACTCCGGCACATGTTTCTGTACTTATGTTCCTGTAAGCTACAAAGAGCAAGCTTTAGGAGGTAGCAAGAGGTTAAGTAAACATATAATAGAGGTAAGAAGCTTGGTAGGCAACGGCTGGGGACGTGAGCAGTGTATAGGTGTGTGTGTGTGTGTGTGTGTGTGTGTGTGTGTGTGTGTGTGTGTGTGTGTGTGTAGATGTGTGTGTGTGTGTGGAGAGAGAGAGAGAGAGAGAGAGAGAGAGAGAGAGAGAGAGAGAGAGAGAGAGAGAGAGAGAGAGAGAGAGAGAGAGAGAGAGAGAAGCGGCCGCGGTGGCCAGGCGTCTTGAAGGAGAGGGAGCAGGCGGAGGTTGGTACATGGTCTGGTCCTGTAATGAGGCGCGGGATTGTCCTCATGACTCTTGGCCTATGGGAAAGTATTCTCAGCTTCACCCATTCGTTCGCCTGCTCGCTGACCAGCGGTGTCATTCACCGTTACTCGCTCGTACTTTAGGGCACCCACTTTCTCCTCTCCCTTATCTCCCTCCATCGCCCTCACCCTCAGATTATCAGGTGTGGCAGGCCCTGTGGGCGCTCGTACAGGAACATGCAGTGGAACACACACGAGACGAACGATCACATTCCCCAGGATCACATACCACCAACACTTGTTTTTCTGGGTGATAAAGAATGTTCAGGAGAGGATGGCTGGAGACAGCGTTGCTATAACCAGGATGTGGAGTGAATGTGTGGGGAGGGTACGAGGAGAGAGAGAGAGAGAGAGAGAGAGAGAGAGAGAGGGAACTTGAGGGGGCTTAGACACAAGACAGTGTTTACCCACACGTACCAAGGGAGTTTGCTTTAGTCTATAGCACAAGGGCAACGCCATCCTCTATCCCGTTTTCTTTATATCTCGCTGACGTCGAATAAAATCAAATTCTATCCCGCGTTTTTTACTCTTCGGTCACATCTGATTAACCTCATAAACCTCATCTATGTCTTCACTATGTCCGTTGTCATGTAAAACATCATTAATCGGACACTCCAACTCGTAAGGCCACACACACACACACACACACACACACACACACACACACACACACAAAAAGCCTTTCCCATCCATATACGTCTTATTTATAATCTTCCGTCCTGTAGTCTGTGGATGAAGTACGAGGAAGTGTTGTATCACGCTGTCAGTCACCTATGACGCCAGCTACCACACGGTGTCACACCATGACTCGGTAACCACGGTGTGACCAGGTACGTGACAGCAGACTGACCGCCTAGGGTCAACAGTAGATGAGTACGGGTTACGGTAGCTCGACGCCCGTCCAGAGACGCCATGACAAAGAAATATGAAGACGTGAGTTCGGTGTTTCTCGTCTTACATATTCGATATTTCCTGGTTCACATAGGCAACCCTAGGAACAGACGAAGGTACAATGGCCTCATTTCTTGGGAAGTTACAGCTGCCAACTGGATGCCCCTTTAAAGACACAAGTGAGCATCAACAAGCGTGATGGTATGTTGTCTGACTACCTGAGCAAGATGTACGAGGGCGTGACCTTTAACCTGACAGGTCAGGTCAGGAGGTCACGCTATTACACCCAAGGGATTGTACCGTTGTGCTCAAGGCTCGTAACGTCCTGCTTAGTTATGGCCTGCCAGCGAGGCAGCACTTCACCAGACCGTCAAATTCTACCCCTTTAGCCCACCTCACTCGCACGCGAACAGATGGGAATCAATCCACAAACATACACTTTCTCCGTCTTTCAACACCAAAGTAAATCACACGACTCCTTCGTAACTCAAGATCTTCCTGTGGTGAGTTGTGAGCGGTGGGTGGTAAGCGGTACGCGCTGGTCGTTCCTCTTGGCTAAATCTCGTCGTAAGTACTCGTTAATACACACACACTCTCTCTCTCTCTCTCTCTCTCTCTCTCAGATTCATTTCCCATCTCCCGGTATCGGCGCCAAACCACTCCCCTCACCGGCTGTTCCAGGCGCGAGGAGTGCTTGCTAAAAACTCGTCCGGAGCCTCCTCCTCCTCCTCCTCCGTATTGCTGGGCGTTAAGTTGATAATGGCGGATCCATGTTACGCTCTGGCCAGCGCAGTACAGCTGCTATTTAGAGAGTGTGAGCGACAGTGAGACTGAGAGACATACAAAAGGAGAGGCAGAGAGACAGTTCGGGAGAATTTGTATTGACTTTGTACACACGGTAAAAATTGTATTTTCCCAGATTGTTCCGATGAATTTTGAAATGATCAATAGGACTCGTGTTGTCTAGGGAGGGCTGATGAGCATCAATGTGAGACAAATTTCCATTTAATTGTGGTGGTCCACTTTAAAGTTACTTCCACCGAAATAGCAATCACCGTAGCATTTGACATGGCAAATGACTGGAAATGTTCCAAGCAAAATACTATGTGAAGCCAGACTAATGGACGTTTCTCAAGATCATTCGTCCGTGGTGTCATATTTTTTCACACAAACAGTGTCAAGATACAATTTTTTCACCGCGTGTATATGTGAATGATAAGAACCACACAAGTCACCACCATCACTGCTATGTCACAGCATCCAGGCGCTAAGGCCTCCAGCAGCGCTCACCTACGGCACTACAAAGACTTCCTCCCCTTTCCTGGTGCAGGGTGGGGCCGTCACCCAGTCAGCGCAGCATCCCTTCACAGGTGTGGGCTGACAGGTGACACAGGTCTTGTCCAGTGTGACGCTATGGCTGCACGAAGTGTCACCAGATGCTGGGAATGATGAATGCCCTGGTGGGTGACGACAGGGAATGTAACGGGTGCCGGGATGATGGATGCCTTGGTGTGTGTGTGTGTGTGGCTCCAGGGGATGAACCAGGTGCCGGTGGTGATGGCGGCTGTCCTGGTGTGTGGCTACAGGGAGTGTACCTGGTACCGGTGGTGATGGCGGCTGTCCAAGTGTGTGGCGACAGGGAGTGTACCAGGGGGCCCGAACATGATTTAGTGATGATGGATCTTCCAGCTACAGCATATGAATCTGAAACCCAGCTGTGGCGTAACTGTGCAGGAAAGGGTTTTGTGTAACTACATGGACGGTGAGTAGGGGACCACTAGCTGGCGTGTTAGTGAATCAAATGCAATGAAGCTGCATAGGTTGTGGAGAAGCGTCGGGGAAATCAGGGCTATGACTTGCTCTGCTTTCCCGAGTATATAAATATGTGCTGAAACATTACCCATAGCATGGACGTCAGTGTACTGAATACAAAGGACCCATATCAGTAATTTGCCCTTGTGCTGTTCTCTTAAATGTAATAACTCAATGTATGGAGTGAAAGTATCTGTTAACCAAATACATTGGAACTTATGCCCATTCCTGTAAGATGTCTCGCACATCACTCTACTCCCCATACATGTGGGTCCACCTAGCTAGGAAAATGTGTGTGCCACTGTAGTGAATACGTGGGATCCTCAGCCCACTTCAGTAACTTGCCTCTTGTTCACCTGCATATGTATAGCCCTATACACTCAAGCCTGTAATGTGCTTGTGACGTCTTGCCCATGCCGTAGCATGAAGGGTGCTATGGGAGCGTAAGGGGTTTAAAGGAGTCGAGGAAGCACGGGGAAGACAACATAGTTATAGTAATAACCAGTAAACGTAGATCTTATGAGGGCTGGAGACCCCTACACCCATCCCCGCCAGCCAGCACCGCTCGTATCCACACGACGTTAAAAGGTAAAAATAAAACATTTCGTCAGAACGAATGCACCACTCTGCGCTGATGAAAGCTGCATACCCTCGCCTCGGAGAATATTCACATAACCTAAAATTCTAAAGATAAATTATTCTCATTTCCTCCACGAATTCATCTGTTGTAAATCTAGAATGTGGACAAAACGCGCAAGGAAAGTTCTCATCACAGCCGCTGGCGAGGGGCGCTTCACGTCAAGCATTCGCAGTGGGTCGACGTCGGGCAGCCAGCAGACCAAGGGCAAGGCCAACACCTGTCGTGCAGATATATATATATATATATATATACATATATAATATATATATATATATATATATATATATATACATATATACATATATATATATATATATATATATATATATATATATATATACATTATCCCTGAGGATAGGGGAGAAAGATAACTTCCCACGTATTCCCTGCGTGTCGTAGAAGGCGACTAAAAGGGAAGGGAGCGGGGGGGCTGGAAATCCTTCCCTCTCGTTTTTTTTTTTTTTTCCAAAGGAGGGAACAGAGAGGGGGGGCTAAGTGAGGATATTCTCTCAAAGGCTCGGTCCTCTGTTCTTGATGCTACCTCGCTAGCGCGGGAAATGGCGAATAGTATGAAAAAAAAAAAAAAAAAAAAAAAAAAAAATATATATATATATATATATATATATATATATATATATATATATATATATATATATAGAGAGAGAGAGAGAGAGAGAGAGAGAGAGAGAGAGAGAGAGAGAGAGAGAGGCAAAAGGTCTTACAAAGACAGATGTATACATAGATGAATAGACAGATGCAGATATGGGGACGAGAGAAACTCTGATCATAAATTTTTGCATCAGATCTGAATTTCATTTTTATCACTGAGGATTTGCAATCAATTAGCCAGCATGAGCTTGTGTACGGACGTCACGGTAATACTCGATCCTGTTTAGCTGCTGCTGCTCCCCGAGACACAGTTGGATCACCTATCACCAGCTTCTATTGGGCATGGCGTCTACGAGCACACGCGAATGTATTGATGTGATCTGTTAAGCACTGAGTGTGTGTGTGTGTGGTGTATTTCTCCAAAGCTATGATCCAGGACACACAACAATAGACTGCAGTAAGCTTTACTGGTTTTGTATATAAGGATATCGGTAAGCGATCACTGCTGGAGTAAACAGTGTAATATTCTGATTTCCAGACAACACTGTAGTTTATGTGGGCGATGAATGCATCATCGTCTACCCATAAGCCTTTGGCAAAGCGCAGTTATTCTTCCGTCGTCAATACTTAGTTCACAGCATCATTAGGGACTATTTCCTGCAAGCTAGCTGGACCCCTTTGGCACTACGATGCCACGTCCACTCTCGGGTATCTTCAACACTTCACTCCCTTCTCGATTTTTCCATTCATACTAGCACATCAACTAACCTTCTCTCTGCAATGCTAATCCTAATAACCTTCTTTTCACCTATATTTACATTCAACTTTCTTCTTTCACACCCTATCCCAAACTCAGGCACCAACTTCTGCAGTTTCTCATTCGAATTTGCCACCAGCGCCACGTCATCAGCGGACAGAAACTGACTTGTTTCCTGGGTCCCCACCCTCAACAGACTGCATACCTGCCCCTGTCTCCACGGCATTCATCTCCCTCATCACCCCATCCTAAACAGATCAAACACCATGGTGACATCACACACCCCTGTCGCAGACTCACTGTAATCTGGAGCCTCTCAACCTGCGCTCTATCTATTCGCACATAAGCCTTACATTGTTGATAAAAACTCAACTGTTTCTAATACCTTTTCTCCCACACAATATAACCGCCACAACTTCCAACGAACATCTCCAACAACCCTATCATATGCCTTCTCTAGATCCATAAATGTCATGTGCAAATCCTTTATTTCGCTAAGTATTCCTCACACACATTCCTCAAAGCAAACACCTGCTCCACACATCCTCTATCACTCCTGAAACCACATTGTTCCACTCAATCCAAATACTTTCCTCTCAATCACCACTCTGCCATAAAACTCAACTAGTACACTCAGGAAACTTACACCTCCGTAATGCGAACACTCGCCTTCATTATTCTTGCTTTTATACACACACACACACACACACACACACACACACACACACACACACACACACACACATCTTAATACACAATATATGGAAAAGCGTTTGCATAGGTTCAAGAAGAGAAGGAACTTGGAGTTGCCATCAGCAACGACCTAGGATACATGAACCACAGTACAGCTGCAGATCATAAAGTAAACAGTGTCAGGATTCTCAAGAGGAAGCTCACTGAAAAACACAACAGAACAAACTGACTCTCCATAACTCGCTGGTAGGACCAAGGGTTGAGTCTGCGGTACAGGTTTAGTTTCCACATAAACAAAACGACCAAGATAGGCTTCAGGGAGTCTAGAACAAAAAAAAAAGGGCAACTGATTAATCCTAGGACTTGAGAAACCAGCCACACGAGGAAAGATTAAAGGAATCAAAACTATTCTCTTTAGAGATGCGGAGGATCTGTGGGAACTTTAATAAAAGTTTTCAAAACACTCATTTTGATAGCACGAGCAGCGATACGCTGCTTAAAGCGTAGGTGGATCCGACAACCAGAAGCTAGAGATGAGAGAGGGATGTCTTAACCAATGAAATATAATGAGATGATACTTCAGTACAGGCAGGATCATGATGAAACTGATCATGAAACTGAGGAATGAGCTGTCTCCCCACGTCACAAGCGCGAAGGCTAAAGATCTGTTACGAGAGGATGAAGTTCTTTCACTCGGTAAGTTGTCAGAAGATGTATAGAAATGAATAAAGATCCCCTTCCCCCCACCCCAGCTGTTTCCGTAGATACGTCGTTACAGACGTGCTCTGTGCTCTCTCTCTCTCTCTCTCTCTCTCTCTCTCTCTCTCTCTCTCTCTCTCTCTCTCTCTCTCTCTTAATCCATTTCAGTGGCTGTGTAATGTCATATCCTTTGGTTCTGGTAGCTGTCCTCCACCCACACTTGGGCTGCTGGCCTTCAGTCAACTAACAAAAACAGTCTGTCCACTTCATACACCACACATGGCAACAATAACGCCCATTTTCCTGCGGTGGGCGCTACACGCTAGCCCTGCCTCTACGCAAAATCTCTTCCTAAGTGTTCGTAATACCTCTCTCTCTCTCTCTCTCTCTCTCTCTCTCTCTCTCTCTCTCTCTCTCTCTCTCTCTCTCTCTCTCTCTCTCTCTCTCTCTCACACACACACACACATCTTCCCCTCTTCCTTTCACCTTCCGCTCTCCCTCTTTCTCCCCCTTCTTCACTCCCTCATCTCCTCTCCACCTTTTCGCTACTCCTCCGACTCCCCCCCCCCCCAACCTCTACCTCACCCACCTGCTCTCCCCCCACGGCTCCCTTTGCTTTTGTCCTCCTCCCCCTCTCGCCCCTTGATGAAGGCCTCCCGAGCCTTAAGACTTCTCAGCTCCATGCTCGCCGATCAATGAACCTCCCCCAATAATGGAATTTGGTTTAGCGGCCGCTCGTTGTTCGCCCTAAGTGGCGACTCGTGGCCTGTGACTCGAACCAAGGACTCTCAGGGAATCTCCAGGAGTATTAGGAAGCATTAGAGGCCTTAGCATGTCTCAGCATAGCTTATGGAGTCCATGACAATTTGAGAAAGAAAACGTCCAAGGAAATATTAAAAAAAAAAATATCTGACGAAGTCCTTGACAGTCTCGGAGAGATTCATGGAGACTTTGGAAAGTTTAAGAGCCCTTCAAAAAAAATTTGAAGGTCATTTGAGATGTCGGCAACATACAAAATCTCTCTTCATATATACAGAGTTCCAGGAGAACCTCGGAAGCGTTCATATGGTGCTGCTGAACCTTGCGGACTTATAATCATTAGCGTGTTTTTTTTCTTGTTTTTTTGAAGCTCGTCAAAGGACCTGGGGTAGAGATACAGAGGATTGATCTTAAACTGATGATCAAGACGCTCTTAGTCGCTATTTGAAAGAGAGAGAGAAAAAAAAACAAGAAAACATGCCAGCATTCGCCCTTTATGGCTCGAATCAGTACAGTGCCTCAGTGAGGACAAAGACAAAATACAAAGGGTTTAAAACGATAATGACCTGAAGCTTGATCGAGAGCTTTCACCCCGTGGACAGTGTGAGTATAGCTACACTAACACTGACTCCACTGACGGTTGGTATGACAACACTCGGATCTGTCCGATCCCGTGGCACATCCCGCCTGAATTTTGGTATCGGCAGCGTAGCCTGGCTTGACACCACTTTGTCTCCCGTCATCGTCGCCTTGCGTCCGCGACGCGTCGGTATTCACATCTTGACCTTGGTCACGACTGGGAAATCCTGCGTTACGTACTCATGAACCTCTAACCACTTGTGTCCCAACATTTGAAGAATTAGATGACATAAGACACACACACATAACTCTAATTAGACCTTTATGCCACATACAAAAAGGTTGGACCTGGAACAACCTTACTTATGAAACTTAAATATCGATTTCCTCCTAATGGAACTTAATAAAGATGGTTCTGATGTTTTCCAAAAAACATATCTACATGTCACCATACCACACTGCAGAGGACAGACGTGGTACGCGGGACACACTTCATGTTCAACCCAGAAGCACAGAAAAAAAAACCATGCTGTCCTGTTATTAATCCCTGTAAATACTGTGAATTTTTATGCATGGAATATCACTGGGCCGTGTTGTACACGCCGACGGCAGCGCCCGACCACCTGCCCACAATGTTCGTGATTAGTCAATCCCCAGCTCCGGCCGCATTCCCTTCTCCCGACCCTTACTATTGATTTCGTTTAACCGCGTGAGCACGACAGCACGACCCCTGGGTATGCTGCTGATGACGTGCTCCAAGGTCGTGATCAGCGGTCATGCCATAACGCTAAAGAATCGACGACCGTCGTGCTCAAGGGTCGTACCGTCGTGCTTAACCAACGCGCACGTCGCGCACAACGCTCGTGCCTTCGTGCTAAAGGATCGACGACCATCGTACTCAAGGAACGTACCGTCATGCTTAACCATCGTGCTCAAGGGGTTAATGAAGCTCATTAAGGGGATTCATTAACAGATAATCTCATCCCAGAAAAGTAGATAATCCATACTCACTGCCTCCCCCCCATCCTCCCATCCTCTTTGGTGGCTCACCACTGTCAACACAGCCCACAGGACCTTACATAAAGTGAACACGTAGCGGTTCACCTCCTCTAACACAACCTCCATCAACGCAAGAACCTGGAAACCAGTGGTGTGACTACAGACCTAGACCAAGCCATGCACTATGTACAATGAATGCCATCATGACCAGGCTCATCAGGTCTCACTGAAATGAAGGAAGAGCCACAAAGGATGCTGGAAATCGTACGATTATCACGGGAAGAAGAAACTGGAAGAATAGCTATCAAAGAAGATCCCTCTACGAACTCGACCTTTGATCCTCACGTTTTATGGAAGTACCTGGAGACTGAGCGATCAGCAGACTAGAGACTGACAGTGAGGGAGGTGACGGTGTTCTCGCTCACTGTAGCCGCTGTTTTGGTAGGTGCTGACACTAAGATGAGGCGACGTCCGCGCTAAAACCTGGTTGATGTAACAGTCTTAAGTACACCCAGGATTACCTACGAAATGTGAGTCACCAAGTTCGACCAGAACAAAGGCAAAGAGAGGTCATTATCAACCAAAGTAAATATTGATCATCACACTAGTATGAAACAGCATGCATCTCCGCCCGCCCCCCTCCCCTAATCCATCTGTCTCCCTTTGAGACTTGAAGACCAGCGAGCCTCCCATCTCCTCCCCCCGTCAACTGTCATTCCCTGACACGTGAGGACCAGCGAGCCTTCCTTCTCCTCCCCCAGCCAACCATCCCTCCCTGGCAACTAGCAAGTCTTCCGCCGACTTCTCAGCCAAATGTCACCCCCTAAAACGTGAAGACTATGGAGTTCCCCAGCCAACTGTTCCCCCTAATAAGTGAGGACTAGCGTGCCTCTCTTCTCCTCCCGCAGTCAACCATTCCTCCCTTACACGTGATGACTAGCGGGTCTCCCTCGATCGAGCCCCCCCCCCCCCCCCCAGCCAAATGTCACCCCGACAGGTGAAGACCAGACAGTTCCATCAGCCAGCCGTCCCCATCCCCCTTGATCCGTGAAGACTAACGAATCCCCCCCCCCCCCCCAGCCAACTGCTACTCCTGACACGTGAAGACCAATGAGTCTCACCCCCCCACCCCCACCCTCCCCCAAGCCAACTGTCGTCCCTTGATCGACTGTATTGGAATTTCCGATGAACTTTCGAAAATGTCATGGCATTTACTGGCTCATGAATCCTCTCTTTGACATTTAAAAGGACGCTACCAAAATATCCATTAAAAAAAAGGTCAGGTCCTCTCTTAATGTTGGCAAATGTTCATTGATTTTTGGTCTTTATTGGCGCCTGAAGGTCAGGCTGGAGCTGGGGCTTGAGTGAGGCCGCTGTCATTGCTCTCCTGTGTTTTTCTTTCTGATGAACTCTGCGGGTTAACCTCACTCTACCAGCTGGCTGACGACCTGGGCAATTCTGTTGTGGGCTGTGTACATGGGGCACAGCGCTGACTGGCTCTGTGTCCCAGAGGTATACTAACACGGCATTTGGACTAAACAACTCCGTGTGTGTGTGTGTGTGTGTGTGTGTGTGTGTGTGTGTGTGTGTGTGTGTGTGTGTGTGTGTGTGTGTGTGTGTGTGTGTGTGTGTGTGTGTGTGTGTGACCCATATCGACGTAGGGCTTGCACCGTAAAAGCACTGTATATGCTTGCGATGTCAAAAGCTCCTAGCGACCACATCCATCGCCTGTCAACATACACCGACATCCTAAGCCAAAGTGGGTCCTGAACATGTGATAACCAGGTAAAGACATCAAACTGGTAACGTGTCAAGTAGGAAATACAGAATGACCCAACTCCCTTAACGATGACCTGGAGCCGACCTCACCTTGTCTGGTCAAGGTACGAGGCGACACCGGCAAAACTTGAAACATCAAAACTTCACCTCTGTATGATGCAAAGTTTCAGTCTCCTGCCAACTTTGCATGAGAGAAAAAATTTTCACCGCGTCAACGCTTGATGTGAGGCGCGGGAGGAAACGCTCATTTCTGCACGGAAAGGTCAACTCCTAGGATTGACCGTAAGGTCAGCCTTCCTATCACACGTAAAGTCAATCCCAAAGTCAAAGCTAAGGTCGCCAGCGGTCAGTGTTGCCTCAGATGATCTAGCGACCGTCACATTACCACCATTTCATTGTCTCCACACAATGTAAACTTATCTACCACCAAGTACAACCTCACCA
The DNA here is from genome assembly GCF_036320965.1 of Panulirus ornatus. Taxonomy (NCBI): domain Eukaryota; kingdom Metazoa; phylum Arthropoda; class Malacostraca; order Decapoda; family Palinuridae; genus Panulirus; species Panulirus ornatus. The sequence goes on along the minus strand of NC_092260.1, from coordinate 13,629,088 downwards.
AGTCTACTGCAAGTCATAAGTCATTATCATCTCTTACTTACCCGCGAACGTCGGCAGAGCATGTCAACACTTGTCCCGTCGTCTCCCAAAGAATATCCTGTCTCTATAAATCTACATCTACTGGAATGTTCTACTCCTACTTTCAAAGAATATCCTGCATTTATAAAGCTACATCTACTGGAATATTCTACTTCTACTTCCAAAGAATATCCTGCATCTAAAACGCTACATCTACTGGAATATTCTACACCTACACATTACCCATAATCATAGTTATACACGTCCTAAAATATATCAATATTTTCCTCTTTCTGTGCACAGCTGTGCAATCAACTACAAACTTGCAAGTAAGGTAAACTTACTGTGTTATGTCTTGTCTTGGTACTACACTATCCGAAGCCATCACTCAGTGTAAACCTGGCAGTTAAAGCAGCCAGTGGTTGTAAAGTCTTTAGTGAAGCCTCCTTCTGCCTGCATAACGCTGAGTTAGTGACCCTTCCTGGCAACGTAAACCCTGAAATAAGACTCTCCAGCAGCAGCAAAACCCTAAGTCAGGGCTGTGTGTGTGACAGCCTAACCCGGCCTAAATCCTCTCGCCCCTCCCTCGGGGACGCGCCTGTACACCAACCGTGAGCTACACCTTACCTGCTACATCGCTCACATCTCTCTCATTACTTGTTCAGTGATCTATGGTGTCCAGATGCACTGCCTCACTCCCTCTGCCACACACTGGTCACACACTTATCCCGAAACATATGTCACCCTCATTCACCTCCTCCAGTGTATTGATGTCCTGAGTGATTCATAATATGATGATATCCAGAGTGTTTTATAGTATACTGATGTCCTGAGTGATTCATAATGTCCTGAGGTCCTGAGTCATTCATTGTATAAATATGTCGAGTGATTATGTAGTGTACTGATATCCTGAGTGATTCATAGCATACTAATTTCCTGATTGACTCATAGTGCATTGATGTCCTAAGTGATTCATAGCATACTGATGTCTAGTGTGATTCACAGCATACTCATGTCCTGAGTGATCCATAGCATAGTGATGTCCTGAGTAATTCCATGAATTAAATGTCGACATCTTATTAAAAATCATACGCAAATCTTGATTTATTGTATATGTTGCACACATTTCCTTCAGTGTTCCCAGTTACAATCACTAACTGTGCTTTTTAGCTATATATACAAATGCCTAACCTGATAATTCCATATACAATGTACTTTCATCTATTGCTCGAAAAAAAAAATATCAATTTCGTCATCCATTCACTAGAAATTATCTGACATTTCAATCATCTTTTCTCGTTTATGCACACCACTGTTCTCCATATCATCAGTACAACAACAGATTACTAGGACATTCAGAGGTTGTTTGTGACAGTGGAAGACATTAAGAACACAGGGAGATTAGTATGGTGAAAGTAGGAAAGTAAACAGATAACCAATGCAAACGTAAATTTATAAGTAACTAAGGAGGCGCAAGTAATGTCAGTCGAGGGATATGAAGCACGTATCAAGTCCGTCCACAAAATTCATGGTATTGCTTGCAGCTACATTACCTGGTACACCGTCCCATATGTTGCGAAACCTTTTGCATAATGAATACTTTATCTCATTCGAAGTGAAACGTTTGCCCACGAGCTTGTAACCTTGTAACCATCATCACTACGAGTGGAGTCGGATATATCTAGCGTTAAGTACCTTCCTAGATCGGGATTATTCAAGCTTTTAGTAATTCTGAATACATATATCAAGTTAAGTCCAATTCTTTTCATTTCTATGCTAAACAGTTTCAAGTCGTGCAGTCGAATCTCATAGGATTTGTTTCTCGGTCCGGGAATCATCTTGGTTGCTCACAGCTGTACTCACTCCGTTCTCTTTTAAGTAAGGTGACCAAAATTGAACACAGTATCCAAGGTAGAGACGCACCTGTGAGTTATCGTCAGGAAAAATTTCCATAGTTTGAACTGGAATCCTTGCTTATGAATCCTATATTATTTACTTATTTTCTTTATACGTTGCTCCTGCAATACACTCTAGTGTTAAGTCTTCATTGTATCAAATAGCCTTTTCTCCCACACCATATGTTCATTGCATCTTCCACAAGGCATATCTGTCAACCCAGTCATACGCTTTCTTCAGATCCATAAACGCCACCTAAAAACCCCTCAATTTCTCCACGTATTTTTCAAACATCTTTTTTTTTCCAATTAAACACTTGATCCACACATCCTCTACCGCTCCTGCAGCCACACTGCTTCTCCTTATTCTGAGGCTCTGTGGCAGGTCACTCCCCTCGCTCAGTCACCACTCCCCACATCGACCTTAACCAGATATTCCCTTTCGTCCTCAAGGCCTTTTTTTCATCATAATAATGACACAATAGAGACATTCTATATAGTGCTTTTTACCTAACAATAATTCTTTGAAATATTACATCTTGTGATGTATACCGCCAATGCCCATATCATGTCCTCAGTACCTTTATCATGTAATCGACCGCGTCACTCTCAAGAATAACTCTTTGTAGGGCGGGGTAGGTAGGCTCGACGTCCACGCCAGCCAGGGACTCACCTGAGCAACGCCATCGACAAACACGAGCTACGATTCGTTCCTATCGACAAGCATGAGCTACGACTTCGACGAGACATGATGCTTCAGGTCAATACCATTGACAAACGTGAGATTCAGGTCGATACCATTGACAAGCACACGAGCTCCGACTCGATGCCACTGACTTAACGCTGAGCTACAACTCGGGCGAACGACAGCGACTCGAGGAAACAATTCCTGACTCGCACAGTTGCCACCCTTGCCTCAGCTGGGAGTCATTCCAAAAGGTGCGGATCAATTAACAATTTTCGTAATCGCATACGTTTAACGCATGTTTTGCTACCCTGGCAGTCGATAGCTATTAGCATTACATCCAATAACATACATGAAATGGCTCGTGTTCGGATGGGTGACCAATGAATTCAGCAACATTTTATGTATATATATATATATATATATATATATATATATATATATATATATATATATATATATGTGTGTGTGTGTGTGTGTGTGTGTGTGTGTGTGTGTGTGTGTGTGCAAGCGCCACATTTCATTCACACAACAAGTGTGTGTGCGGCATCAGGCGGCAAACATCGTCTCAGGATGCTGGCATCATAGGTTCCTGGGAGAAGTGGCCGTAGAAACAGACACGATGATCACTATGCCGCCAGCAAGACCATCATTATTACCACACGTTACTCGCCACCTTCGGTCGACCGACCGACAGGTCAACGCGCAAGGAACACCATGTTTCAAATCTGGTTCGCTCGCGGTTCACACGCACCCATGGAAAAAGAGACGCAAGGTGCGCATACTGAATGACTCTGACCACACGAGCAAAGGTTCCTGAGCGTAAGATGTTTCCCGACCGTAGGAAAAATCTGATTAGGACGAAAGAAAATGTTTTGGGTGTTGAAGAAAAAAAAAATCTTTGGTCATAAATGATCAAACCATTGTTTTCTGAGTGGGATCAACTTTTCTAGTACAGGACCCATGTTCCTCCACTCTACCATGACAGTAACACGAACGGGGTGTGTGTGTGCGCGCGCGCGCGCGCGTGTGTGTGTGTGTGTGTGTGTGTGTGTGTGTGGGTGGGTGGAGGGGCACACACACACACACACACACTAAAGGAAATAAAACGCTGAGAGAGATGAGACAATTAGAAAATTCCTCAAATTCTAATCAAAATTCCTTTTGAGCTCAACATTTCTGCATACTAGACCACCCGTTCCCTCCTCGGGCTTCACTTTCCACCTCCTGACACCTAAAATATACCCATTAATTATGACGTACTCGAGCAGGAAAATATATATAATCAATGGCGGGTCATGGTACACTTAGCTGAGCATATACCATGATAATGAATGTACACTACCAACGTCAGGTGGTTATTACATATTCTCAACGAGAACTTATGAAGGTATTTCCTGTACAAGGCTGGACGGAGGCAGGCATGCTTGGAGGCAGGCGCGCGGATAATCAAGCAGGGAGGGAGGGAGACACACAAGCTATTTAGACAAACAGAAACAATGACAGGTTTGGTGTGCCGACGGACCAGCAAAGAGTCAAACCAGCTCACGGAAAATTAGATTTCCCGAAAGAGATTCTGCGATGGGGAGAGTCAGGAAGCTTGAGGGAAAAATACAGAAGCACTTTACGATAATAGGAAACAGGACGATAGGCAGGGTCCCTGGAGACGGACTGTTGACTGAAACAGACAGGCAAACAGACGGGTAGGGGGAGGGAAACAGCCTCACGCACAGACTGACTGCCGGGAATAGAGGGAGACAAAGACGATGACGACATCTCACAATGTGAGCAGAGCTCCAGTAGCGGCACCGTCTCCCCTCACGCGCGCCCCGGGTCCCTCATAACTGACATACGACCCAGCGAAGACAAACAACCTATACAGCACTGCCCTGATTCCCTTGTGATACCACCTGCTGCACCTCCAACACACACCTGGAAGCCCCCAGAGCCAGACGAGCCAGACAAATGACGGTGAGTTGCTTCATGTCCGTGGCGATGGTTGACCCAGCCTCTCCCATGATGTTCGCTACTGTCCTCCACACATACACACACACACACACACACACACACAGACACACACACACACACACACACACACACACACACACAGCAGCACTGGAACCAGTGGGGGTGGTGGCCTTATGTGTCCCTGGTCACTTTATACAGGAACTTCTGCAGTGAAGTGTTTGGTAATGTTAGGGATGGTGGTGATGGTGCTTGTGATGGTGAGGAAAAACAGCAGTGTGATGACGATATCAGTGGCCAGAAACGGCAACATACGCGTGAGCAAGCAGAATGTTTCCCCTCTAAAAATGTTCAAGATATTTTAGGTGTCCGTACCATTCAGCCGATCTAGTGGTCAGGAACCCCCCAGTTTTGCCAAAGTAATTTCTACAAGAGATGCACGAATGCACTAGGTCCACCATATGCGAATGGGAATGGTAGTGGTGTGTGTTGAGTGCAACCCCGAAGGGTGGAGGGGCAGGTGGAGTGTTGCTGCACAAAGTAGATGGATGTCACTGTGATGTTTCCCACCTCCTGGTCATATGGTTCCCCACTCCTCCCCTCTTTCAAGGAAATGCAGGTAGGTAACTAAGTAGCTTCCAGCCCTCAGTTCTTGTCTTTACCAGGAAGGTGGGTTCTACCTGGTGTTATAACACCTACGAGCTTTTATCTATGCACTAAAATCTTTATCTAAAGATAGATTTTCAGTGATGGGCTGTCATCACTCATCACTAAAGGCTTCGTTCATTGTATAACAACAACAACAACAACAACAAAAACGCTAATCCCAGAATCGAAAAACAAAAAATGGAAAATCGGATTTTGAGATACTTCATGTCAACGAAACAGTGCAATCATGGCACTCTTTGAAATATGGGAGCTTTCGTATTGAAAGTCTGGATAAAACCCATCCACCAGAACCTGAATTGATGTGGAAGCGATACCATCACCACGCGCAGGACTGACCTTGACCTCCGAACTTTGAGTAACATTAGATTCTCCTTATCCCAAGGGTAATACACGCGCCATGTGTCAGCCAAATCCTTCTCGTGGAAGTGTACAGATACTGTGCGAAAATAGAATCGTTTACACGTGTGGCAGTGACACTAAACACTGTCCTTCTGACTTTAGCATCATCAAAAGGGATTCGTTGCAGGAATGGGAACGCACGGGCCAAATCTTCGAGAAATCCATCCAGTAGAAACGAAGTTCTTGTAGAGAGAAACAAAACCATCTACAGACGTGTCAAGTGGCCTTGACCTCCGATCTCCTGAAGTCAAAATCGATAGAGAAGGACCTTCTTTCCCCGAAGGAAATATTCGTGCAGTGTCGTAATGCAGCTCGCTGAACTTGAATCATCGCGAAGAGATGAAATCAACTTAAATGTAATAGTGACATTAGCCTTTTGACCCCCAAACTGAGTAGCTCTCTTTTTCAGACCATACTTAAGTGAAATCAGATAATGGGTTTTGCATTTAACCTGCTGAAACTAAGTAGTGTGCAGAGGGACGGACAATAAGGAGAATACAATATAGGGCAAAGTCTGTTAGAGAAAAGAACGAGAAGAAAAAGAAGAAGAAGAAGAAGAAAATGAAGAAAAAGAAGTATAATAGTAATAATAATAATAATAATAATAATAATAATGATAAATGATAATAATAATAATGATAATAATAATAATAATAATAATAATAATAATAATAATGATAATAATAATAATAATATTCATAAATGATGATAATAATAATGATAATAATAATAATGATAATAATAATAATAATAATAATAATAATAATAACGATAAGAAGAAGAAGAAGAAGAAACTAAGTAAAAACAATAAATTTTTCCTCCTACGATGAAGGATAACAGAAATCATAAATGATCTTTTCCTCGGTGATGATGATGATGATGATGATGATGATGATGATGATGGTGATGATGATGATGATGATGGTGATGATGATGATGATGATGATGATGATGGTGATGATGATGATGATGATGATGGTGATGATGATGATGATGATGATGGTGATGATGATGATGATGATGATGGTGATGATGATGATGATGATGATGATGATGGTGATGATGATGATGATGATGATGGTGATGATGATGATGATGATGATGGTGATGATGATGATGATGGTGATGATGATGATGATGATGATGATGATGGTGATGATGATGATGATGATGATGATGATGATGATGATCGTACACTAACTGTGATGACAGGAAAGTAAGCACATCACGTGTACAAGTGTGAGACAGGCCTCCGGTCAGTCACGGTGTTGGAGCAGCGGCCGCTGGACACCCACTGACCGGCACAGAACACCGACGTGGACATTCACCAACTTTAGTCATATAGACAATGTTTCCAGCAAAGCCTAAGACACCTGCCCTCCACCCCTTCCTCTCCACCTTCTTCCATCCCAAACCATAACCGACAACTCGAGGATTAACCGTTATGATTCCTCCACCTCTTTCCCTGGAGAAGATAAGCTCTGGAATGCTCTTCCTTCTTTCATCTTTCCCTCTTCCTAAATCTTTCTACCTCTGAGAGTCAGGTCTTTTTTTTTTTTGGTTCACTCACTTTTTTCCCTTCCACCCGAGACGGCCTAGGATGAGGGTATGTCTCGCCCGTGCCATGCAACTCAAAGAAAACGAAAGTCTTCCTCACAGCCACTGCCTATCATCCGCCATGGACCAACCTCAAGACGGACTTTACAAAGCTCGTCCAACCCAGTCCCACCACCACCACACACCTACCTCCGACAACCTCTGACCCATCACAACCACATTTCAACCTTACTCCCGTCATCCTCCTCCCTCCTACAGCTACGCTACCCTCCCACCAACCCACCCACATTCTAACCAAGCCCCAGAATTAGGTTTAGAAATCCACTTTATAACTTAACTGGCGACGAAAATTACTTATGACACGAAAGGCGAGGGAAGACGCCCGAGGCTTGGAGACGCTGCCGTCACCTTGGTTCCCGGCCTGCCTGCACAGCCTGCACTCCTCCCGCAACATTTTCACCCACACACCAACATGACATTCACACCACGTCCCTATAACGCCCGTTCAAATGACTGTGCACTATACTCAATGTGCACGTGCATCTAGGGGACATTTTCCTGGTAAATCGCATCAGTAACTACACCAAAATCCTCTACCCCCACGCCCTTACACCCACTCCTGCGAGCACATGCCCTCACACTCACTCCTACGTCCACACGCCCTCACACACACAATGACCAAACCTCTTTTGTCGATGTACGACGATACTAACCTTGCTTGGCGGTACGGCCCTTGAGCGCGATGGTACGTTCCTTCATCACTAATAAATACCCTTGAGCTCGACGGTATGACCCTTCAACACGATAGCACGACCCTTAAGCGTGTCACTGCGACCCTTCATCGCGATACTACAACCCTTGAGCATAACTGTGCGACCCTTGGGTACGATGGCCTGGCCTTTGACTCGCACCGTCGTGCTCACGGAATTTCAAGAGCTGTGTTGCTGGGTGAACCAACCACTCGCAAACTTCACTTATCAAACAAGCTAATCTACCTGCTACGAGATCCTACATTTTTTCAACGAAATTAAAATCGATAACTGAAGTCCTATAAGAAATTATAATTCCAGTAGACTTTGATCCCTGCCATCAAAACTTACCCAGGCTTAACACTGTTTCGTTCCAACCTTTCATTTCATGTTGGACGTTAAGCCGCTTTATTTCTGATACTTCCCTGCGACTTCCAGAGCTGGTGTCTACACGTTTTCTCTGACTTGATTGTTGGGCTCTGTTCTGGTCTTGACGTCGCGCCACCCCAGGTGAGATGGGAGCCTTCTCTCTCTCTCTCTCTCTCTCTCTCTCTCTCTCTCTCTCTCTCTCTCTCTCTCTCTCTCTCTCTCTCTCTATGGTGTTTCTCGACACAGAACATTTGCCTCTGTGTGCCTGCTGAGATTTTCACCAGGCCAAAACTCGCAAGGGTTTCATTATCATCAACGTTTAATGTTTACCCTCTTTGTCCTGATAGTGGCTCCAGTAATTCCATTTACACTTTTTATGTTTGACGTGCATGTAAAGAGCCGGCCTCACTGCCCATCTCACAGTCGATAGTCATTATATCTAACAACATTCATACGCAAAGTAGCAGTTGTAATTAGTAGTAATCGTAGTATTATCATTATCACATGCAAGCCCAGGATCCCTTCTATTATAGGGCTTCCGCAGCCTCAAGTCTGCTCTCCATGCGGGAGTTGGTAGAGTTCCGCGACGGAGCTGCACTCTTTCCGTCTACAGACAGTGATATAGCCTCGTTGAAGGTGTCACTTCCCTCACTTTGCTGTGTTACCACTTGAACAAATGTGTATATATATATATATATATATATATATATATATATATATATATATATATATATATATATATATATATATAAGAGTTTTGGAAAGAGGGTTAAGTATGAAGTCTGTTGTGGATGAGAGAGCTTGGGAAGTGAGTCAGTTGTTCGCTGATGATATAGCGCTGGTGGCTGATTCATGTGAGAAACTGCAGAAGCTGGTGACTGAATTTTGTAAAGTGTGTGAAAGAAGAAAGTTAAGAGTAAATGTGAATAAGAGCAAGGTTATTAGGTACAGTAGGGTTGAGGGTCAAGTCAATTGGGAGGTAAGTTTGAATGGAGAAAAACTGGAGGAAGTAAAGTGTTTTAGATGTCTGGGAGTGGATCTGGCAGCGGATGGAACCATGGAAGCGGAAGTGAATCATAGGGTGGGGGTGGGGGCGAAAATCCTGGGAGCCTTGAAGAATGTGTGGAAGTCGAGAACATTATCTCGGAAAGCAAAAATGGGTATGTTTGAAGGAATAGTGGTTCCAACAATGTTGTATGGTTGCGAGGCGTGGGCTATGGATAGAGTTGTACGCAGTAGGGTGGATGTGCTGGAAATGAGATGTTTGAGGACAATGTGTGGTGTGAGGTGGTTTGATCGAGTAAGTAATGTAAGGGTAAGAGAGATGTGTGGAAATAAAAAGAGCGTGGTTGAGAGAGCAAAAGAGGGTGCTTTGAAATGGTTTAGGCAAATGGAGAGAATGAGTGAGGAAAGATTGACCAAGAGGATATATGTGTAGGAGGTGGAGGGAACGAGGAGAAGTGGGAGACCAAATTGGAGGTGGAAAGATGGAGTGAAAAAGATTTTGATATATATATATATATATATATATATATATATATATATATATATATATATATATATATATATATATATAAGTATAAGTATGTAATATATATATGTATATATATATATATATATATATATGTATGTATATATATATATATATATATATATATATATATATATATATATATATATATATATATATATATATATATATGTATATTTATATATATATATATTTTCCCTGGGGATAGGGGAGAAAGAATACTTCCCACGTATTCCCTGCGTGTCGTAGAAGGCGACTAAAAGGGAAGGGAGCGGGGGGGCTGGAAATCCTCCCCTCTCGTCTTTTTTTTTTTTTTTTATCCAAAAGGAGGAACAGAGAAGGGGGCCAGGTGAGGATATTCCCTCAAAGGTCCAGTCCTCTGTTCTTAGCGCTACCTCGCTAACGCGGGAAATGGCGAATAGTATGAAAGAAAAGATATATATATATATATATATATATATATATATATATATATATATATATATATATATATATATATATATATATATATGTATATATATACTACTGAACGATTCTTTACAAAATACCAAGGAATGTTTTAACTTCAACATTTACCATCAGTCTCATATACTTCCTTTAGTTTCTAACGCTGTAATACCGTATGTGGTTAGGATTACATTTTGACAATTCCACTTTGATCTTTGCTTTAACTTTAGAAATTAAGAATCATATGAAGCTTGTAACCGATATTGTTTTACCCTAATCGGATCAGGTACAAACTTATTTTCTTGAATATCTTGCTACTTGTGTCTCCATCAGGTGCCGAACGTCATGTGGCGTCTAAGAGTCCTGTCCATGATACTTACTGTGCTCCCTACTACTGACGAAGCTCTGCTTTTAGGAGGGGAAAAAACAACAGATCTTCGTTGTTCATCACTGTCCTCAGGTCAACCACTAGGTGCCCTACACCGTTCCCCTGCCTCAGTCTCCACGCAACGCTTCACAAACGACACCAAAATCTTAAGTGTATGAGAAACCAGGCAAGTTTTCGCTGCCAAGCGAGTTTCATCCAATTGGATCTACATTCCCGACCATCACCAGCTGTCGCTCATCACCAGCTTTTGGCCATCACCGGATTCCAGCCATCAACAACTGCTGGCAATCATCAGATGTTGACCATCAACAGATGCTGGCTTCTTATAACTGCTGGTCATCAACAGGAGTTGGCCATCACCAGCTGCTAGCCTTCACCAGCTGCTAACCATCAGCATATTTGCTGACTTTCAACAGCTGATGTCTGTCACCAGTTGCTGGCCATCACCAGCTGTTGGCTATCACCAGCTGCTGGCCATCATCAGTTGCTGGCCATCGACAGCTACTGGGCTACACCAGCTGCTGGCCATCAACAGTTGATGTTTCGCACCAGTTGATAGCCATTAAGAGCTGCTGGGCATCACCAGTTTTAGGCCATCATCAGGTGATGCCCATCACAGCTGCTGGCCAATACCAGCTGCTGGCCACCACCAGGTACTGGCCACCACCAGGTACTAGTCAACAAGTCCGTCAACAGCGGCTGAAAGAAATGGGAGATACTTTCTCGACGAAACATCTTATATTTTGAACTTTATTTCAACTGCTCAACTTCCCCCGGAGAACTGGAGACACTGAGGAGAAACCATCACTTTATTCTAGTACGCTCTGACCCTGCAATATCTGACAGAGGTTTGTGACTAGAATCTCAAGTAACTGGGGAGATTAACATTATCTTAGGGTAACAGAAATGGTACAAAGACTACCGAAAGGAAAGTTACCTACCCTCTCCTGCGACTAAACTTATGAGAGGTAAGAATGCAAGTTCGCAAGAGTGATGGAGTGAGCTAGGAGCCATATCTCAGCCACATCTGATATGCGGGAGTGCAGAGCACACACGCAACAACAGGAAAACAGGAAGGATATATAAACGGGGATTACGTTTCCTTCAAAACAGGGAGCAGTTCTGTAAGTCGGGAAAATGAACGACTTAGTAAAAGATAACGATACTGAAGTAAGATGAAAAATGGTGCGTCGAAAAGATGACGAAGAGCGATCATACTACTGAAGCAAAGACAGTGAAGAAAGAGGCGGGTCTGTAGATAAGAGATTGTGAACATGCTGAAGTACTTTAGAAGCATGCAAAGAAAAGGATGTGCGGAGGTGTCTGCGTGCTGGCTGGCTGGCTGGTACTGGGTACCAACTAAGAGGAAAGCGAAGTTCTTACTCTAAACCCCAGATGCACAGGACTAGTGAACTTTCTGGCAATGGTAAATATCAAGGTTATAAGTGTACACAGCAATTCAATCTCCAGAAAGCACAATACTGTGTTGTATGTCTGTGCAAAACGTCCATTTCTTTAAGAATTTCATCACAGTTTCGTAAATTAGGTCACAGTTTCGAGGGCGCTTCGCTGCAAGTTTAAATGGCAGTCTTCTGGAGGTACAGCAATGCAGGTTTGTGCAGGAAGTAAGGCCTTTGGAGACTTGTGTGTATGAGGATCGACCGTGACCCGGGCGATAGCCAGTCCCCCAGAAGGTCTTCACGAGGGAGACACTCACCTAACGAGCAGCTTCGGCTCTCCAGCCTAGTAATCATCTCCACTAACCAAGGTAAATACTTTACGACCCAATTAACGTCAGCTTTTCTTGCCCCCATCATAACAAAGACCATGGGACAAAATTTTGAAATTTTCTTACCCACAATTTTCTGGAGAAAAGTGGGTCCGATCCAATTATGTCCAAGATGCTTTCATCAGGCGATATTTACATCCCACTTGGAGTTCGTAAGATCATCATTCTCCTCATAAGGCAAGATTAGAAATCTCGAGGAACTTTGTAATTACTCCAGAAAGTCACAGTAACCTCTTACTGCCTGCGGTTAATGCGGAGGTGGAGGTAGCGGATGAAGGATAAGATTATGCGTGACACCAGAGGCAGAGAGGAACAGGTTATACTTTAACGAGGCTGTAATGGTGTTTTCCCCCCATATGGCTTCTCCAACCCTCTCACTCTGCCGTCCAATTCTTCACATCTTTTTTTCTTCATTTCTCTGGGGCCCCCCCCCCCCCCCCCCCCCATCCCAACCCCATCCTCACTCCCCAACCCCATCCTCACTTTTCTCTTCGTGGATTACCACCCCACATCCGTCAACACCACCATGAGGTCCAGCACAGAGGTAGGGGATCTACTCCTTCGTCTCCTCACTATCTGTCGCCAACTCCGCCACACCACCTGCACCAACGCCTAGCTCCTGTACAATCTGTCCTGCACCGTTGCATCTCTTTTTTGCATAAGCTAACTCATCTGTTCCTGTGGAAGGCCAACAGTCGAAAAACGTCCAAACAACTCGAAGCATCCGTGAAAAAAAAAGAAAAAAAGGAAGATGAAGAGAGAGAGAGAGAGAGAGAGAGAGAGAGAGAGAGAGAGAGAGAGAGAGAGAGAGAGAGAGAGAGAGAGAGAGAGAGAGAGAGAAATGAAATGTTGATAGGCGAGATCACGCTGCTGGAGCGGAGACGGCACGGTAGGTCTCAAGCCAATTTATAAGTTTACTGTACTACACAGACCGTGAGGACTGGCTCCTATTGAGCGGGTTGCCAATGCCAGAAGGGAACTGGTCTTCACTTCGAATTCAGGTACAGAATAGTAAGTTCATTCAACCACGTCAAATTCCTCCCTCCAAGTAGTGGTTCTGGGGTTAAAGGTCATCTGCATGGTCTATATTCACACACGTTATCTCAAATACCACCAAACAAAGGGGTCTTTATCTCAGATGAGAGGGGGAGGGGGAGAGGGGGGGGGGCGGTGAGCTTTGGGTCAGGCCAGGGCAGCCGGGGTCATCTAGTGGCCCCTATGGTAAGAGGATTACGCGAGTTTCCCCTGAGACTCTGATCAGAGAAACTTCTCTCCCAGCGGCCAATCAAAAAGGCCGACCATTATTATATCGAGTCCGCCAAATATCTTTTACAGAGTTGTCTTTTATCCCCCAGTAATACCCGCCGAAAGTGGATTTATATATCGGATCATTTTCCGGCACAGAAACTGTCTTGGGGATGATAAAACCAAAAGTAAAATTAAAGTACAGTGTATTAGTGGCTGCAACTTTTCAGAAGGATGGTTATCAATATTTTTTTCCCCGAAATTCAGATAATTCTTCGTGTTCTCTTCCTTTCAGTCAGTTTATTTAACCCTTTCCCAAAATTCGGATAATTTTTCGTGTTCTCTTCCTCTCAACCAGTTTATTTAACCCTTTTTTCATGTGTCATGTACGACCGGCTGTAGGAAGGTTACTGTATCTAACCTTCATCCCCGGCGACATCTAGGCGGGTACCGAGCCACCTACAGACCCGAGGTGAATGTTTACCGCACGAGAGGTCCTTCCTTGTTCTGCAACCCAGATGCATGCAGGAGGGCTGATTGCCGAGATCCTGGAAATGGATGCCGGTTGATTTCCTTAATCATCCGTAAAATTTCTAATGAATAATGAATTTTTCGAGTAGGTTGGGCGGGAGCGCCGGGAATTTTTCATAACTCTCGAGAAACTCCTCCACTGGGAATTCTCCATTCCCCCTTCCAACTTTCGCTCGATACTCCACTCCTCCCTCCCTTACTTCTCCCTCCCCTCCTCCTCCCTTACCACTCCCTCCCCTCCATCCCCTTTCCTCTAACTCTTCTCAACTCCTACGCCTTCAGCGTCATCCCAGGCCGACGAGGCCCTGGGGCGGCATCGCACAGGAGTCAATATAACTCCATACTGCTCCTCTTAGCTTAGGCCCAGTCATCTACCGGGCCACGAGCGTTACCTCTCTGGACGGATGTTGATGGCTGGGCGGCAATAATGAATCGCTCACTCACTGACGCTGGTGGTTGGTCTGCCTTAACGGGAAGTGCTACTGGGGTCGCAGTTGAGTCAGATTCATCTTAGTGAGGGACGTGAGAGTAAAGCAGCAAGAGTCTAACACTTCAGGGATTCGTTATAGAACACTCAACTGTATTAACAAGAAAAGAGAACAATGGTATGTTGCAAGATAGTTATTTCTAAGTGAATAAAATAGAAAGGAAATTCATACAGATATGACGAAGCTTTGTCTGTCGCGAGAGCGAGGACCACGTGCTATTGGCTGTAACCAAGATAAGAAGAAAGGAGAAATAGGTAGCACGTTTGAGGAAAGAAACCTGGATGCTCTACCTGTGAGTGAAACAAACCGCAAAAGGTAATGGAAAAGAATGTCTTGAAAATGTCAAGTAAAGTCAGGGGTTGGTGAGAGGTCTTGAGCTAAGCAGTGGTAGGATTGTGAGAGAGTGTAAGGAAGTGAGCTCTAGACTGGTGTGGGTATAAAGGTAGCATGAAATGTAAGAGATGGGTGATTATTAGTGCTTATGTTTCTGGCCGTGAGAAGAATGGTCATGAGAGGCAAGTATTTTGGGAACAGTTGAATGAGTGTTAAGAGTTTTGATGCCAGAAACTGAGTATTAGTAATGGGTGATTTAAATGCGAAGGTACCAAGTAATGTGGCAGTTTAGGGTAAAACTGGAGGGCATAGGGTGTTCAGTATTACTATGAACGAAAATGGTGAATGGCATATGGAGTTGTGTAAGAAAAAAGACCTGGTGACTGCGAATATACCTAGTTTAAAAAGAGAGACATACATAAGTACACGTACGTGAGTAGGAAAGATGCTTAGCGGGCAGTGATGAATCACATACCAATTGACAGGCGTGCAAAAGAAAGACTTTTGGTTGTGAATTTGCTGAAAGGGGCTAGGGTGAAGGTTTATAGAGGTTTTCGGTAAAGAGGGAAAGTTATTGGTACGAGAGTGGTGAGAGAACGTGAGCTCGGAAAAGAGACGTGTGTGAAGAAATATCAGGAAGAGATTGAGTGCAAAATGGCAAAGACTGAGAGTAAACGAAGCTAGGGGAATGGGTGAGACATGAGAGGTATTTAGGGAAGGAGTGCTGGCATGTGCAAGAGATACTTGTGGCAAGCGAAAGGTGGGAGGTGGGCAGGACAAAAAGGATACTGAGTGATGAAATGAAGTAAAGTTGCCAGTGAAAAAATGAGGTATAAGAGGGGTGAGCGTGTATCAGCGAACTTCAGGGAGAACAGAAAGATGCTTTGGAAAAACAAGAGAAGAAATGGGAACATCAGTGAAAAGGGCAATGATGAAGTGGTAGAAGGGAGAGATAAAGTGAGTATTTTGAAAGACTGTTGAATGTGTTTGATGATAGGGTGGTAGATGTAGGGTGTTTGGGTCATGGTGGTATGCGATGCGAGAGAGGCAAGGAGAGTGGTTTGGTGAAAAAAGAGATGGTGAAAGTCTTACGTAAGATACAATGTGCCAAGGCGGCCGGAGTGGATGGCATTGCAGTTAAAATTCTTAAGAAAGGGGGTGACTTGTTGACTGGTAAGTTAGGATTTTAAATTTCCAAGTGTATATGGATCTTGAAGTGCCTAATGATTGGTGCAATGCATGTATAGTGCCACTGTATAAAAGCAAGGGGGATAAAGGTGAGTGTTTAAAGTACAAAGGTATATGTTTGTTTAGCGTACCTGTTAAGTTGTATGAGAAAGCAGTTACTGAGAGGGTTAAAGCAGATGCAGAGCATCAGATTAGGGAAGAACAACGTAGTTTCAGAAGTGGTAAAGGATGTGTGGGTCATGTGTTTGCTTTAATGAACGTGTGCGAGAAAAAGATACATGATTTGTATGAGGCATTAATGGATCTGGACGAATCCCATGATTGGAGTTATAGAGATGTCTTGTGGAAGGCTTTAAGGACATAGGAAGTGGGAGGAAAGCTGCTAGAAGTAGTGAGACGTTTTATTGAGAGTGTAAGGAGTGTGCACGAGTAGGAAGACAGAAAAGTGAATGGTTCTAAGTGAAGCTTGGTCTACGGCATGGGTGTACGATGTCACCAAGGCTGTTTAATTTGTTTATGGATCGGGTGCTGAGAGAGGTAAATGAACAATTCTTGGAGAGAGGGGGCAGGTATACAGTCTGGAAGGGGATGAGGTGGTCTGGGAAGTGAGCCAGTTGTTGTTTGCTAATGACACAGAATTGGTGGCAGATTCGAGTGAGAAGCTGCAGAAGTTGGTGATTGAGTTTGAGAAATTGCAGAAGATGGTGACTGAGTTTGGTAGAGTATGTGAAAGGAGGTAGTTTAGAGCTAATGTGAATAAAATCAAGGTTATTAGGTTTAGTAAGGTAGAGGGACAAGCTAGTTACATGGAGTTACATAGACACACAGACCACACAGAACCACAGTCCAAGCGAGACGGTCTGGCCTTAACACAACTTCACAAAAAAGCAGTCTTCTTAAAGCAGTAAAAGAAAAGAATGGCAAAGTAAAAGATCTTTCCCCACCCTCCATACTCTCTGACAACATGATACACGGACAAACCAGGTAGAAAAAATACCTTGCAGGATTATCATACTGGAAGGAAATTTTTTAGAGGAAAGTCATAAGGCAGAATGGACATTAGTATGAGAGGCATCCCATCACCAACGACATGCATCCCTTTACCTTTTGTTATAAAGACAGTCGTAAGAATAAACATGAGCTCCAGTCTCTCGACTTATCATTTCGATACTGTTCATTATGAGGAAGAATAATATCACAAAATGTTTGGCTCTCTAAAAGCAGACGACACTGGTTAATCAATGTTGATATGTTATGGCAGCGTGACCAGGGAGAGATAAGTGGCTGAGAAGGTAGCATAATATACCACTACGTTATGATGACTAATTAAATGAATTATTCGGTGTTGGAGAGTGACAAGTGATAATCAAGCCTAATTCTAAAGATACTAAGAGTGTTGCTCGGAACAATATGTTCTGGGAGCATATTCCATGGGTCAGTAATGTTGTTGATAAAGAAATATGTCGTCCAGTCCAGATTAACTCGGTGACCTCTAAGTTTTTGGTCATTTCCTCTCGTTGGTAGTGCTAGCGCAGATGCAATGAAATTTTCAATATCAGCGTTGTTGGATATTTCAAGTATCACAAATTATTCTATTGATTTGCCTCGGAGGCCCCTCTTGTTTCGAGAAAACAAGTTAAATTCTCGCAATCCATCATCATATAATTTGTTACTGATAGGGTATAAGCTAGAAAAGTGAGACATTGGAGTACCAGAAGTGTTCTAGACATCTGGGAATAGACATAGCGTCAAATGGAACCATGGAAGAGGAAATTAGTCAAAAGGGGGTGAAGGGGGCGAAGATTCTGGAATTATTGAGGAATGTGTGAAATGAGAGGTAGTTATCTGGGAAAAAGAACATGGGTTCAATTGAAGGCATAGTAGTTCCAACAATGTTATATGGATGTGAGGAATAGGCTACAGATGAGGATGAACGGAGGGGTATGGATGTGTTGGAAACGGAATGCTTGAGGACAATATGTGGTGTGAGTTTGATCAAGTAATAAAAGTTTAAGAGAGAGGTGTGGTAACAAAATGACTGTGGCTGAATTAGCTGAAGAGGGTGTGCTGAAATTATTTGGAGATATGGAGAGAAAGAGTGAGGAAAGGTCAGCAAAGAGGATATATGTGTTACACGTGGAGGGAACAAGAAAGGGGAGACCAAAGTGGAGATGGCAAGATGGAGTGAAAAAGATTTTGAGTGATCGGGGCCTGAAGATGCAGGAGGGCGAAAGGAGTGCACAGGTTAGAGTGAACTGGAACGATGTGGCACATAGGGGTCGACGTGCTGTTAATGGACTGAACCAGGGCATATGAAGCAGGTGGGGGAACCATGGAAAGGTCTGTGGGATCTGGTTGTGGATAGGGATCTATGACTTCCTAGCATTACACATGACAGCTAGAGAATGGATGCGAGCAAATGCGGTCTTTTTCCGTCTGTTCCTGACGCTACCACGTAGACGCCGGAAGCGGCGATCAGGTATGAAAATTATGTATATATATATATATATATATATATATATATATATATATATATATATATACATATATATATATATATATATATATATATATATATATATATATATATATATATATATATATATATATATATATATTACTCTATATGCAAAGATAAGAGACGGGGCAACACGAGTGTAAAACTCCCCCCTTAACAGCCAGTAACCACACCCATTCACTCATGTACCTCTTATCTCCCCTCACAGTTCTAACTTCATTTGTATTACTTGCAGTGTCAAACTTTTTCTAGTATCCCCTTCTCACCCTCCCTTCCCTTTCCCCCCTCGCTTCTTCTCCCTTCTCACACAACCTGTCGGCCAGACGGCTCCACAGAGCTCTTCAGAGTCAGTCTTCAACTTTGTAATCTTCTTGTCTCAAGTTCGATAAATCCTCCTCCAGCAAGAGTCGCACCACGTCTCCCCCCTAGCTTACATTCCTGCCATAAGGTGACACATACCGACTCTCTGGTTGATGCTCCTCCGTCAAGACAGGACGTAGATGGCTCTCAAGTCTCTATCCCCGGCAGAAAAAGACCCACATTCTTAGTCCATATCACTCTCAGGAGAGGGGGACGTGTGCTGACTGGCTATGCCCCCACCAGGAAAGAACACATGAAGGCTTCCTAGTTCTTATTCTCACCAGAAGAGAACGTACGAGAGCATCCTAGACTATATAACCCAACACGATGCAAGAAGGCATTCTACTCCACATCCTCATCAGGGAGTATGAACGAGGGCCTTCTACTCCACATCCCCATCAGAAAAGGATACACAAACGTCCTGTTGCTAGTTCATATCCACATCAGAAGAGAACGCACAAAGTTCTCTCTGCCTACCATATATCCCTGTCAGCAACAACACATAAAGGCTTCCTAGGTCAATAACCTCCTCCACACTGCTGTTAGATGGAGCTAAATATGTCTATTTGCACAGCACGGGGAGAGAGTTCTGTACTCGAGGGCCCTATTTCCTAAACATTCTTTACCATCAAGTAGTTCTTTCACATAGTCTTATAATGACGTCATTCACAGTTTCATTAGAGTTTTTCTTCCAACCATCTACCAGCTTTACACTTACACCGTACTTCTTCACATCCTTTCTAATAAGCTTCTTGTTATGACCTCTGTTTGTTCTATCGGAGATATATGAAGCCTATTCATTGTCGACATATGCCAACTGATTTAGAAGCTTGAAGGCTGTAATCGGGTCACGATTATCTTTTTTCTCCTCCTTAGCGAACGTGAAGCCTTCAGCCTTTCACTGTAGCTCATTACTCTTAATTCAGGTTTCATCTAAGTTGCCTCGTTCTGGACTCTCTCAGTTAAATGTATGTGACTCCTGTTTTAGTCTAATGCAAGTCTGAAGAGTTCAACAAATATTTTCTTACCCTTTACATTTAAGTCTGTTTGTGGTATTTCCCAGCAGACAGTCTGCACTCCTGAAAAGGAGCTCTGGCGACAGGTTAGGCACACTGTCGACCCCTAGGTCACTTTCACATAGAGAATTACGTGGCAAACTTCTACTTGGTAATGATAGCACCGAGGCCTCTTTTTTTCTCTTTTTTTCTTTTTTCTTCTACGCGTTCCATCCAAATTACTTTGCACTTACTTGGATTAAATTTCATCAACCTTGCATCACGCTAACTTGGAGTCTGTCTAAGTCTCGTGGTAAGCTGATGTAATCATCATCATCCTTTACTTTTCTCATTACTTTAAGATCATCTGAAGACAAGTTCAGGTCGTTTACATATACCAAGAAGAGCAGTGGGCCCAACACCGTGTCCTGCGGCACGCCCGTGTTAACCTCATTCCATTTCGAAAATGCGCCTCTAACCTGCGTCCTTTGCTCCTTTCCGCTGAGGTAATCTATTCTTGTCTGGAAATCTAGCTTCTCACTCAACCTATCATGTGGCCTTGTGTGCCAAGAGCTTTCTGGCTTCGATATAAGACGGAGCTCATTTTGTCACAGAAGTCGAAGAGGTTTGTAATGTGTGATGTCCTTTCTCTGTAGCTGTGTAGTCTCCTAGTGAAGCAGTCTCTCCTTTGCAAGTAGTCGCCGATTTGGGCTTTGATTTCCAATGTTTCCCGGATTATGCTTCAGTCTTCCGTTCACCACAATTTTCCGATTATCCTTCTCTTTGACAGTGTGCCTTCTTGTAGTGCCCTACTGAATAAAATTTCGAGTTGCCTATCATTGTCTCTGCACATTCCTTCAACGAAAATAAATAGATATCAAGAGAACCATGAGCTTTAGATAGTAAAGGCGTTTCTAATAACCTGTTTATGTCTTTTCTATCAATTTTACCACCTTCCAAAACTTTTATCACCATCCCATCTTTCTTGTGTTGCGGCAATAATGTCCTCCACTGCGAAGAAACTTTTAAACTTATAATTCCGCTCCTCACCTATCTCTTCATCATCAATTGTTCTTCCTTCCAAAGACTCTCAGGTCCTCGTGAACTCGTGGAGAAGTTTTGGATCGATTGTCTTTGGCCTTGTGCAAAATATTCTTTTCAAAATTCCCTCCTTCCTCGTTCTGAAATACTCTCTTCTTGTTCCCTTATATCTTTCAAAGCTAACTGCCTACAGTGCCGTCTATATCTCTATAATACATATCTAAATTTTTGGGCATTTTTTTTACTGGACCAATTTTCCCCCTTTCTCTACCCTTCTTCTCTATTTGCATCCAATGGTATCCACGTTTTGGCCCCTTCGCTGTAGATTTCACAGAAACTCTTATAGCACTGGTCCATACTCCGGTTATAGGATTTCCCTTCCCAGTTTATACTCTCACAGGACTTGTTCAGCTCTACGTAGCTGCCATGATTACATTTCCTCTTCGAGTCCCGTCTCTCCTCTGATATCCCTGCCGTCCTCCCTTAAAACACATAGTCAGACTCATGCAATATATCATCAGTTTCCCATCAGATGTGATGTGCTATAAGTTCCGATTATATGCTACTCTATGTGAAGGTAAGTTCTACCGATCTCCCCAATTCTTGTATACTCTATGACCTGCTGATACAAGAAATTCTCCTGTAAACGTGTGTGTGTGTGTGTGTGTGTGTGTGTGTGTGTGTGTGTGTGTGTGTGTGTGTGTGTGTGTGATTACCTCTTTTTACGGTACAAAAAAGAGAGCTTTACACTCTCTTGAACATTCTCTGTTGTCATACTTCTTAAACATTATGTAGAGCAATCTGCATTAATTGTCTTCAGTCATCCTGTTTCACTCGTCCACCACTCTCATATTGTGTAAGTTATAGAAGTACTTCTTCACATTTTTTTTCTTTAACGAATTTCTTGCTAATTTCATGTTCTGATCTCTGGTTGTTCTATCCCTACATCTTTCGAAATAATATTCACTGTAAACGTCGTCGACGTTCCAAACCCTCAAAGGATGTTATCAGGTCACCCCTCACTCTTCCAAGACGGGCAAAGATTCCAGCCTTTCTCTCTCAACTTGGGTACCATCTTTGTTGTCATCCTCTGAACCTTCTCCCCCCCCCCCCTCTCTCTCTCTCTCTCTCTCTCTCTCTCTCTATATATATATATATATATATATATATATATATATATATATATATATATATATATGGTATGTACGTGTAGGAAGAGAGGAAAGTGATTGGTTCTCAGTGAATGTAGGTTTGCGGCAGGGGTGTGTGATGTCTCCATGGTTGTTTAATTTGTTTATGGATGGGGTTGTTGGGGAGCTGAATGCAAGAGTTTTGGAAAGAGGGGCAAGTATGAAGTCTGTTGGGGATGAGAGACCTTGGGAAGTGAGTCAGTTGTTGTTCGCTGATGATACAGCGCTGGTGGCTGATTCATGTGAGAAACTGCAGAAGCTGGTGACTGAGTTTGGTAAAGTGTGTGAAAGAAGAAAGTTAAGAGTAAATGTAAATAAGAGCAAGGTTATTAGGTACAGTAGGGTTGAGGGTCAAGTCAATTGGGAGGTGAGTTTGAATGGAGAAAAACTGGAGGAAGTGAAGTGTTTTAGATATCTGGGAGTGGATCTGGCAGCGGATGGAACCATGGAAGCGGAAGTGGATCATAGGGTGGGGGAGGGGGCGGAAATTCTGGGAGCCTTGAAGAATGTGTGGAAGTCGAGAACATTATCTCGGAAAGCAAAAATGGGTATGTTTGAAGGAATAGTGGTTCCAACAATGCTGTATGGTTGCGAGGCGTGGGCTATGGATAGAGTTGTGCGCAGGAGGATGGAAGTGCTGGAAATGAGATGTTTGAGGACAATGTGTGGTGTGAGGTGGTTTGATCGAGTAAGTAACGTAAGGGTAAGAGAGATGTGTGGAAATAAAAAGAGCGTGGTTGAGAGAGCAGAAGAGGGTGTTTTGAAATGGTTTGGGCACATGGAGAGAATGAGTGAGGAAAGATTGACCAAGAGGATATATGTGTCGGAGGTGGAGGGAACGAGGAGAAGAGGGAGACCAAATTGGAGGTGGAAAGATGGAGTGAAAAAGATTTTGTGTGATCGGGGCCTGAACATGCAGGAGGGTGAAAGGAGGGCAAGGAATAGAGTGAATTGGAGCGATGTGGTATACCGGGGTTGACGTGCTGTCAGTGGATTGAATCAGGGCATGTGAAGCGTCTGGGGTAAACCATGGAAAGCTGTGTAGGTATGTATATTTGCGTGTGTGGACGTATGTATATACATGTGTATGGGGGTGGGTTGGGCCATTTCTTTCGTCTGTTTCCTTGCGCTACCTCGCAAACGCGGGAGACAGCGGCAAAAAAAAAAAAAAAAAAAAACCTACATTCACTGAGAACCAATCACTTTCCTCTCTTCCTACACGTACACATGCCTTACATCCTCGATAAAAACTTTTCACTGCTTCTAACAACTTTCCTCCTACACCATATATTCTTAATACCTTCCACAGAGCATCTCTATCAACTCTATCATATGCCTTCTCCAGATCCATAAATGCTACATACAAATCCATTTGCTTTTCTAAGTATTTCTCACATACATTCTTCAAAGCAAACACCTGATCCACACACCCTCTACCACTTCTGAAACCACACTGCTCTTCCCCAATCTGATGCTCTGTACATGCCTTCACCCTCTCAATCAATACCCTCCCATATAATTTACCAGGAATACTCAACAAACTTATACCTCTGTAATTTGAGCACTCACTCTTATCCCCTTTGCCTTTGTACAATGGCACTATGCACGCATTCCGCCAATCCTCAGGCACCTCACCATGAGTCATACATACATTAAATAACCTTACCAACCAGTCAACAATACAGTCACCCCCTTTTTTAATAAATTCCACTGCAATACCATATATATATATATATATATATATATATATATATATATATATATATATATATATATATATATATATATATATATATATATGCCCATTCATGGTAAAGGAACTGTATAATTAGGAACGGCTGAAATCACTGAAGTTGTAGCCTCTGGAGCACAGACGGGAAAGGTATATACCTGAAAAATCTTAGATGGCATGTTTCCCAAACTTACACTCGGATATAACGTTCTCCTGGCACGACAGCCATGTAAAATCCAAAGGTGCGATATACACAAAAGGAGAGATTACCTTATATATCCAGGGCCTGGGATTATACACCTTGGCTGAAATCATCAATAACACCCTGGCATGCACAACGGAAATGTGTACCAGATCAGCCAGGTTGAGGAGGCTACTTGGGCCAGCGGGCTGCGGCTTCCAACAGCTTGGTCGACCACAAATCCAACCATCAGCCTGAGCCCAGCCTGAGGGGTAGATGACCGCCGAACATTTCACCAAGTATTCGCTAGGTATGGAAGAACGACACTTGGGCAGCCTTTTATGACGTGACCTTCGATCTAACTAGTAGTGGGTCAGTGAAAGACCACGCCATCATACCTAAGCGTCGTACTACCGTGCTCCAGGATCGTGAGTGACGTCGTGCTCATTGGTCGTACTAGTGTGCGCAAAGGACTAATTAGTGTCGTAAGCAAGCCTAATTAGTAGTGTCCCACCGTCGTAGTAAGTAACGCAACATTCATCAGAACGCGGGAAACAGTTCAGAGCCGCCTCTCTCCCTCATACATAATTCTAGCGTACTAAATAAGACATACGTAAATAAACATACAGTATCAACATCCACATATAAGGGCAGGAGGGTGCAAGATGGGCTCATCTACCCAGCCTTTATATGAGCGAAAGTCCCCTGGAAGGCAGGAGGACTCTGTTTACATCACGCGGGGGCCCTAGCCCCTTGTAAATCACCAACCCGACCAGCCTCCCCGTCCCACTAGCCACCTAGCCATCCCTCCCGCTGCTGCCGCCACTGATCTGTTACAGAGAAACCAACAGCTGATCCCGAGAACCAACTACACCGTGAACAGTGAGAATAGCCCTACGCTGCCGCATCCTGGCCTCACTGCAGGCGCGTATTGGGTAAATCAAGGGAGGATTTAGCCAGTCAGGCCGGTATTTAACCGGCCATCAAAAACATTGTAGGAGGCCAGGGTGACTTTTGAAACCCAGAAGGAACGTGAGTGGACGTCGACCACCAGGTGAAAGAAAAAGGCAGGAGGAAGGTGAGAGGGAGGGAGGAGAGAGAGAGAGAGAGAGAGAGAGAGAGAGAGAGAGAGAGAGAGAGAGAGAGAGAGAGAGAGAGAGAGAGAGAGAGAGAGAGAGAGTTACATACATACAAAGACCACACAAACCCAAGGTCCAAGCGAGGTGGTCTGGCCTTAACACTAAAGAAAAAAAAGAGGCCCTTGCAAGAAACAGAAGAAAAGGATAGCACTGCCGATCTTTTATGTCATCTGCAAATTTGCTCACTAGTCTATTTAGCCCTACGTCAATGTCGTTAATACAGATGATGAAGAGTACAGGCCCAAGTATGGATCCCTGGGGGAACCCACTCATAACGGGTGACGACGGTGATGAGTCCGTATTCATGACCGACTTTCTGCTTCCTATCACGTCACCAGGCTTCTATCCAGTGTCCTATGCAACCAGTAATCCCCAGGGCCCGGACTTTGTGCATCAGTGGGGAGCTTCGTCGAATGCTTTCTGGAAGTCCATACATATCATATCTACAGCTTCTGTCTTGTCGTGGGTCTTGAATAATGTATGGTGAAATTCAGGGGAGGTCTGTAAGGCATGAACTGCCATTTAAAACTATGCTTTGTATTATTGATCGAGCTATGTTTCTCCAGGTACGCTACGATTTTATCTCGAATGATCAACTGCAGAAGTTTACATATAATTGATGTGAGGCTAATAGGACGGTAATTACGAAGCAATTCACGACTTCCTTTTTTTTGTAAATAAAAGTGACATCTGCTAGTCTCCAGTCCTGTGGGACTATTCCGTCCTGGAGCGATTTATTGAAAATCTGTGTTAACGATCCGGCAATTTCGTGCCTGACGTTTTCAATCACTCATGGATAGAAACGATCAGGACCTGAGCTTTCATTAGTCTTCAACTTATCTATGTTAATACATCTCTAACTGTGACGGTGAATTTTTGCATTATGTGAGCGCTATTTATCACTGTCACAAAATTCGCGTCGATGCTTTCTAGCGTAAAAGCAGAACTGAAAAAACTTGTTCGGGGTTGTATGTTACTTATACTTAGATCGTCCACAATGGATTTCCCTTCTCGCTTACTAAGGGTTGGATTCCACTCCTTACATGTTTCTTGTGACCGATATATCTATAAAAACTGTTTCGTCTATTACTATCTCTTGCAATACCTACTTCGTATTCTCTCTTGGCTTTTTTTGATCAGAACTTTCGTTTGTCTTCTGATTGTGTTACATTGCGTTGCAACATTCAGGTCACTGTCCGATTTCTAAAGCTTATAGACGTTATTTCTACGTTGTAAAGCTCATGCAATATCTTGGGAGTACCATCCGGGCTTGTTGTTGTTGGTTTTATTATTTCTGTCGTGCATGGGAATGAATGTGACTTGATGGTTCATAAACTGACAATCAAGACTGGCCCATAATTCCTCTGGGCATGAACCGACGAGGGTGAGACTCTAATACGTCGTGAAGCCCATTAATATCAAAGAGAGAGAGAGATGAGGTGAGGTGAGACTACAGACTGACAGGCAAAGACGGAAAGAAAGGCACATGAAGACAGACGGGGGGAGAGAGAGAGAGAGAGAGAGAGAGAGAGAGAGAGAGAGAGAGAGAGAGAGAGAGAGAGAGAGAGAGAGAGAGAGATGACAGAAGGCGGTGGGCCAATGGTGCAATCATGTTTAGTTTGTCCTCCGATCCTCGTAGCGTGAGGTTCGATCCCACGCTCGAGGACCCATGAGATCGACTCCAACATTCTGGCCATCTAAGAACTACTGACTCATTAACTTATGGGGTTCAGTCCTCTGAGTTAAGATGATCTGGAGTCATAAATTCTACAGAGCACGAAATTTCATATCTCTTCCACGACTGCGTCAAGAGAGGAGGCCCCACCCCCCCCCACTCCACATTGGGCTGCGACAGCAGACTAATTTCTATCAGGTGAGCTTAATGACTTTTACACTTTAACCCCATGAGCACGACGTGACGACCCTTCGATATAACGGCTATCATACCCAAGAGAATACCGTTATCCTCAAGGATCACTTCTTTTTGGCACAAGAGCCGCACCGTCGAACCCGATGGTTTTACCCACGAACACAAGTGTCATTCCTTCGTTCCAAGGGGCCTCGTGTCGTCATGTTCGGTGGTCTCGTCCCGTCGTGCTCGAGGTTTGCACCTTCATGCTCAAGTTTCTAGCGCCGTCGTGTTCAAGGACCAAGCCGATGTGTTCATGGATCTCGTACCGTCGCACGTTCCTGCTGAAGGGGTTCCGTAACTCTGCACTTTTGTGGGGTCAATGACCTCCAAGTGCCAACAGGCAGAGGGAGGCCCTAATATGACGCTCTGCTGTAACTGTTTTCCAGCATTGCGGTAGGTTGCTAGCTACAGGGATAATCCCCCAGTGTGTGTGTGTGTTGCCGCTGCTGGTGCGGTGGTGGTGGTGAACTCTATTAATCATGTCCAGGGTAAAGGGGCGTTCGTGGAAGGCGTGGCGAAGACAAAGGCCGCTTCTCGTGTGGGGCTCCTCGATAAGCGACCCCCTGCAACAAAACAGTTATGATGGCAGGTCCTCGTAGTAGGTCCTCGCCACTCAAGTGTTCACGGACACTAACTAAACCACTGCTGTTCCCGATGACAGTAAGACTCTCTCTCTCTCTCTCTCTCTCTCTCTCTCTCTCTCTCTCTCTCTCTCTCTCTCTCTCTCTCTCTCTCTCCTCCTCCTCTTATCCATTTGTACCCCTTTACTCTCCTCTTCCCTTCTCTTCCTTCTTTCTCTTTAATACTCGACCTCCTTTTACCATTCGTCTGTTCCTGTCTACTATCATCCAACCTTCTCCCCAACCTTGCCATCATTTCTTAAGCTCCTCTCTCTCTCTCTCTCTCTCTCTCTCTCTCTCTCTCTCTCTCTCTCTCTCTCTCTCTATCTCTATCTCCCTTCATCCACGACTATCTCTCTCTCTCTCCTCCCCTACCATCCCCTCTGGCTCAACTCCACAACAAGTTCAGAGAGAATTAGTTGGGAGGTTCTCAATATCAGACGACCTGTACACCTGGGCGCGCCGCACATCACACCTCCTGCGGGAGTTGCAGGGATATGGATAATCCTGACCCATTGAGCAAGAACAGTGAGACCCTTAGGTGAGATAGCCTGACCTTTGACTTGACCTCCTTAAAGGATCATGTCTAAGGCCATGCAATTATAACAAGGTTGAAATATCGTCGTGTTCAAGGGTCGTGTCCTCGTGGGTCGCATTGTCGTGTTAAAGGGTCGCTCCGTCATGCTACGAGGATTCAAGTATTACTAGACCCACAATACATGTCCCCAGAGACTGAGCTAGTGGCACACACATGAATGTCACATAACGTGTGCCTATTTCCCGTTAAAGACAACTTACCTTACTTCAAAAATACCCCAACCATTAGAATACGCACAATTTTCCTGTTCGTCGAGTATCGTATGTAATTACCACGTACAACTAAATCGGTATGATACATTACATTCCATAATATAACACTGTATTGCATTGTATTCCATTAGAACACGCCCAAGTTGCAGTTTCCATGCTGAATACACTGTACACTTACTCCTCCATTACCCTGCACTCACGTAACATACATACGTAATATTCTTCACCTGAGGTCCCTACCGGTGTACGTGGCCAGCTTACTGAGCGCTGCCCGATCCCCACAGACGGGAATCCTTGAGCAGGAAGTTAAAATTCATTCATTCATATATATATATATATATATATATATATATATATATATATATATATATATATATATATATATATACATATATATTCCCTGCGCGTCGTAGAAGGCGACTAAAAGTGGTGGGAGCTAACGGCTGGAAATCTTCCCTCCTGTTTTACTTTTCCAAGAGAAGGAATAGAGAAGTTGCCCAAGTGAAGATTTTTTCTTCTAAGGCTTAACCATCTGTTCTTAATGCTCCCTCGCTAACGCGGTAAATAACGAATATATATATATATATATATATATATATATATATATATATATATATATATATATATATATATATATATATATATATATATACACTAAGATTAAATACTTTGGGTAACGGGTAGATAGCAAGGTCGAACTTAAAATTCCAAAAGAAACCCTATTAGACGTCGCTGTTGTCCACATCATACAAGTCATTTTGCCACTACCAGACCAGCAGACTTGTAGCAGATATTGTTTCACTCTTCCTTCCCGTGGCCTCGCCATCTGCTGCTGACGTATGATTGGTCCACGGTAATATCTCATGAGACGCTCAGCGTGGGAGACCTGAATAAGCTCTGTTGTCTGCGTCTACAGCGCCGCCGTCTCCCTCACTCACCTCAGCACCTCCTCCCTGCTCACCACATCTTGCGTTTTCCATCTCTCTATTTCCTTGCCTGTATCTTCTCTTCCCTTTATTTTTCTCCCACTATTTTCCTTTTTCTTCATTTCTCTTTCTCTAATATTCTTTCTCTACCTCTCTCTATTTCTGCTTCTCTCTGCTTACTGTCCCTGCTTTTTTGCCAGTTTGCCTCCTCCCATCTTTACTGACCTGATCAGCGTCCGCCCCTACAGGCACTAGTCTCATCTGGCTGTTAATCGTCCATTAATCTGATCCCTCTCTCCCACGACGTCACCCTCCAAGATAGAAAATAAAAGATAAAGAAAAAAAATCCACAAAATGTATATATCTTATCCACCTGACCTCACTTCATCGGAATTCCCCGTTTTCTATCGGCGTTCTCTTTTAATCCATCTCCATTTGAAGCATCGGAAGGCATTCCTTCTTTGAACCTGTCTGTGTGTTTGTGCGTATCCGCTTCACTTTAACCCCTTGAGAACAACGATACGATACTTGGATGCGATGGCCTGGCATCTGACCTGATATTTATGGTTTTGGTCAAAGACCAAGCCAACATACCCTAATTCGTCGTACTGTCGTGTTCAAGAGTCGTGCTGTTGTGCTTAAGAGTCATACCGTCGGATTCAGCGATCGTACCATTTCGCACAAGCGGTTTATTAACATCTTTCTCCCCCGCGGCCTTATCTACACCCCAGCACCTGCTCCTGGCTCACACCACCTCCCTAGCACCAATTCCTTCCTCCCGTAGCTCCATCTACACCCCAGCACCTGCTCCTGGCTCACACCACCTCCCTAGCACCAATTCCTTCCTCCCGTAGCCCCATCTACACCCCAGCACCTGCTCCTGGCCTACACTTCCTCCCCGGTACCCCGCATCTTCCTCCCGCCGCATATACACCCCAGCACCTGCTGCTGACTCACACCGCCTGTACTCCCCAGGACCACCCTGGCTCCAGCTCCTACCCCGTCGTTGCGTCACGCCATGTTAACCCGTGCCTCACACCTGAACGCCCTGCTTCACACGACAACAGCGATTCACACACGA
The DNA here is from genome assembly GCF_036320965.1 of Panulirus ornatus. Lineage (NCBI taxonomy): Eukaryota > Metazoa > Arthropoda > Malacostraca > Decapoda > Palinuridae > Panulirus > Panulirus ornatus. Next base: position 13,598,337 of record NC_092260.1, on the reverse strand, counting down.
CAAGAACGACTCACCACACGAATACGTTTTCTCTCTTTTTTTTTTTTTTCCTTTTCACCATAACCTTCAGGTGACGACCTACCGCAAAGCCCTAGTTTCTCTCGCCATCGCCTACTCGACCAGGGCCAAAGGTCAAAAAGGTCGTACCACGAAGAACAAGGAGGATCATAGTGGACATCTTGAACGATCGAAGAGTTCCTGCTGCGGAGTTCATCACCCATGCTCCGTCACGGGTGGGGGAACGGCGATGGGTAGCGGTGGCGGGCCTCAGTCAAACTAATGGCATCAGAAACACAATATCCTGTAATATCCGTCATCGACATCAAGCACCTGCCAACTCCAGGGGGTTCTCACGCCTCGCGGATTTACTCCTGTTTCCGAGTCTCACTTGTAACTTCGGAGTGAGTTTATGAGGTGACGACGGCGGCGAAATGAACCTCTCTGATTGGCTGAGGGTTGGTTAGAAGCGGTGGTGTCACTGGCTAAGTGCTACAGATGGACTGATGCAATTGGTGGAGACTCACAGACAGACAAATATGATTGGCTGAGTTCCATCGACTGACTTATTCGATTGGCTGAGACTTACAGACGGACTGATACGATTGGTTAAGTCCCAGACAGAATTATACGATTGGCTGAGTCCCAGACAGAATTATACAATTGGCTGAATTCTATAAACGGAATGACACGATTAGACAGATTCTGTAGACGGGCTTATACGATCACTTAAGTCGAATAGATGGAGTAATACCACTGGTTAAGTCCTGCGAGTGGGACTGATGCAGCTGGGTACGTCCTATTGATGAACCGATATGTTTGCCTAAGTTCAGGTAGATGGAATGATATGACTGGCTTTACACGCACCCAGGAAACTGCCAGAGATAGGATGAGCGTGAGAGACGAACCGTCGCAACAGACTACGAACGCTATAGACGGCCAACCTGTTATTCTTGAACCGATGCGTCAAAAAATATATCGGAGGTCGGGGTTCACCTCCAGGGGAAATCTCCAGAATGTGTGAGTTCGGCTCTCTTTTCGGTTTATGTAAAATTCAGCAGAAGATCGATACTCGGGGAGCAAGAGTAGCGCAGCATCGGCTCACGCAGCCCAGGAAACAACACAAGTTGTGACGGGATGAGGGGAACTCCTGCGTGTCTCATTCCCCCCACCTGTGACGATGCGAGCTGGGGATGCATGCATACCTCACACTCTTACCTCCAGCTGAGGCGCTGTGGGCTGGGTGTGTGACGCCAAGGTACACGTTAGCTTCTCCTGGAGAAGTTGATTGCAAGAAACCTCACTCGCCTCCACTACCACCTTCAAGCTACTGAATATTGCCTGCTGTGTCTTAGGCTACGACTGAATCTCCCTTACAACTCCAGGCTAAAAAGTCTCATCCTTACTATCCCCTGAGTGACGTACGGAATGCAAGGCTTCAAAGCAAAATATATAAACTATAAAACGAATGATAAGAGTACTGACTATCTACAGCACTCTGTTGAATACGCTGTGTGGTTCAAATCATTAACCTTGATCAAAAACGAAGAACTAGAAAGAATTCAGAGAAGACCATCAAAGCTAATTCCTCGCTCAGATTTAAGCCATATGAAGAGAGATATTTAAAGCTATTCCCCTCCCTTTTTAAAAGAAAAAACAAGACTTCGAGGAGACCTAATAGAAATTTTTAAGATACTGAATAATTTCAGAAATATGAGGAAATTTCTTCACAACAGATAGAGATTCAACAACCGGAAATAACGATTTCATTTTAAAAAGAACGGGACGTAACAACAACACGGGCAAAAGTCCTTTTCAGCTGTAGAGTTTTAAACCACTGGCATAGCTTAGCACCAGATGTTGTCAATACGAAAACTATTACTACCTACAAATAAAGGCTACAAAAATATTTCAGTAATACCTATTATCAGCGTATAAGCCTGATTCAAGAGGCAAAAACAGATATCAAATCTTATTGCATCCAATCAAAATGAACCATTTTTCTCTGACGTAGAATTGAGCCTCTTCCCCTGGGAATGTCGATGTAGTCAGATCAGGAAACTTTTCCCGTTCACACTTTCCTACAGAATTTCCATGGCAGTATATCTTCTCCATAATACATGGTGTTCCTTCTCAACATTTCTTCCTGTTGGCTGTTGTGCCGAAGGGAGCGGTGGTCGAGTATGTCCTTTCTCCTTTACTATCCTGTCTTCACCACACGTAAGATCATGGCCTCAAGACACGCTACTGTTCTCTGCCAGATTATGTCGTCATGGACCATCAGGTCTCCTGTTATCTGTCCTTTCCACTCACTATCCATGACACATCAACACTGACCTTTTTCCACCTTCCATCTACAAAAAAAAAAAGAATAATAGAATTTTCTCCACTATCCCCCGACTTATGTACTATCCTCGATAGGAAGTACCCACATCATTTCCCCCCACAGCTGCCCAGAAGCCAAAATAACCTCAAATCTTATTTCCCTGAGCTTCCCTCCCCACCACAGATACTAGTAACAACCTTAACAGGAAATATCTGCAACGCCTGAGTAGCCCATCTCCGGCCTAGTAAACAACCTACGATCCAACCAGGTTCAGGTGGCTGGATGTAACGCTGTATATCTCGTTTGTTTATTGTTTGTTTGTTTATTGTAGCGACAGGTTTTAGGAGTTGAAGACTTTGGAAGGGGGGTTCACTGAAGGGTTTCTTGGGAGTGCGGTAGACAGGAGAAAGTAGAGAAAACACAAGCGAAGCAGAAGGGTCGTAGCTCCTTAGGCTCAACCTTGTGACTCCATTGTCAATCGATCAAGATTCCTTGTTTACCCGCAGTCTACTCGTCCTCGGCTTGCCTCAATAGCCAGCCGAGGCAGCAGCCAGACACGGTGCTGCAGACCCGGGAAGGAGAGGAACAGGTACGATGATCAAAACCTTTACTCAGGTGGCAGCCGGCAGGGAGAAGACAAATGCAGCTGACTGGGGATAACTTGCTTAACACGATAATGTAGAGAAGGGGAGAGCACAGAGGCATTTGGCTCGGGTGAGAGGAGAGGGTCAGGAGGTGGGAGGGAGATGGGGAGGTCGGTAGGTGGGAGGGCGTCGGAGAGGTAGAGAGGAGCAATATCAGACAGAGGGAGGGAGAGGAGGATGGTCATGGGGTGGGATGGGAGAGACAGAAGGGCAAGGCAGGTGGGGGAAAAGCAGCGACATCAGGACGCAGGGATGGAACATCTACGTAAGGAAAACATGAGATACGATACCATGACGCATGAACGACCACAGCAGTGACGCCTTTACGGTACGATCTTTTCAAGCACGACTGGATAAAATCGCAAAACAATAAGAGGTCGCACACTAAACGCCATGACGGTAAGATATCGGAATTAAGCAGCACGGCGCTGGGAGCCACCTCCCGGGCCCCTCACATCAAGCTCAGGGCCCAAGAGTCACAGGTAATCTCTCTCCATCCCGACATCTGGAGGTAATGAACGTGGAGGCCTCGTCAACCCTCACAACCAGAGCTAAAAGCGGCAGGCTTGAAAGAGGACGCAGACCGTGCGTCGACACAAGGTCTACATGAAGAAAGGAAGTATTGGACCGTACAGTGGGGGCAGAGGCTACGATAGATGTTGGTACGTCTGTCTAGTGAGGCGGGAGGGAGGGGAGGTGCTTTGACAGGTTGTACGTGAGTGTATCGAGGGAAAAACTCTGAGGGGAATTTAGCGAGGGGACATTCTGAGGTAGACGGTAGGAGCACTGTACGAGAAATGTCAGAGGAATCTACCAAGGGAAGGACGTACTGGTAGATCTGTGGCCGGGGAAAAGAAATGGATATCCCTCAAGGGGGCGAGGGTGACACTGTCTGCCTTAAAGGGACCAGTGCCAGGGAGGAGAGACGGGCAGAGCCGGGGAAGATCTATGAGAATTTCATTTATTACACAAAAGGTTTCCTTCGTTCAGAGAGTATGACTGATGCACGTCCCGCTCGCCCGTAAGACTGGCGACCGACAGACCAACCGACTTCGAACATTACTTTACGAAAGCCACAAAACAATGCTCATACTGGCACACGTACCAGGGAGTGGAAGCAGACACCTCCTACCACCCGTATAAAATGTTAGAATTACAATAGAACTGACATAATGGTGTCTTAAACGATTGGGACAAAGAAAAAACATAGAATAACGAAGGAAACAGGTAAAGTCGTATTTATATAAACAGTAATAGTAATGTTATGACTTGGAGGACCTTAAGTGTGTGATGTCACTGGCGGGGATATGGCCAGGTCTCCAGTGACCCTCCCGTGGGCGAAGGTCGAGGGAGGATGACCACAGAGTTATAAAAGTACAGCACATCTGCCACGGTAAACACATCCCGGGCCACCTGGGACTACCTGATCCCACGCTAAAGAAAAGATGATAGTAATAAATTATTCAACTACTGGTTAAGACTAAACCCAAGTTCGTTGGATACTAAAGATCACAACAAATATTCTCAGAAAGTACGAAAGAAAAAAAAAAATCAAGTGGTTTACGTAAGGAGCCAGTGAGGGGCGGGCGCGGGAGGGAGGGCAGGCTGCCAACACAAGACATTCATCGTCGGTAACTTTAAGGGAAGATGGCGATCATAAACGTCCTCTCTCGTCACCGGTTATGGTGCACTGCCATGGAAGAAGGATGGAAATAAGTGCATCGTACGGCCATGAAACCGCTGAAGTTGTCGAGCTGCCTGAAACGGGATTCAGTGAGGAGCACTACTGAATTCAGCGGAGGGGGGAAGATAAAATTCTCTGTTAGTTATGTTATAAGGCAATCAGTGGCCAGTGACTCGTGGTAATAGGCCAGAACCCCTAACGTACACCTTAGATATTCCATTATATCTCTATTCTTCTGTGTCACGATATATGCATGAAAATGGTTATCATCAGAGACGTTATATCGGACGTAATGTTGCCACCTCATGAGGACACGAAGGCCAAGCCCGGAACACACTGTCTGAATCATTTACGTCGGCGCTATTTAACTGCGTTGTGTCTGAATCTCTGTTGTTCTGCAAACGTAGGAATGAGCGAGAGGACGCGTGGATGAATGGACGTGCGCTGGGTCCTACATCTGGGAGGGTGGGAGGGAGTCGATGAGTTTAAAAGGGTAGAGTGGAATTCCCATCATCATCATCACCTCCCAACGAAACACCTCATCCACACCCAACTCTGTACCCTGCCGCTGTGGCTGCAGGGGCACGTGGCGCTCAAGCCCCCCTAGGTGGGACTTGGCCGCGGGGAGATGGAGGCTAAGGGTATCAAAGGTAGCGTTCATCCTCTATATCTTGAGGCTCTTCTGGTGACCTTGCATCAGTCTGGTAACTATCGCTAGCTCACTGGCTCGTGTGCTCTTGAATTCGGTCACTTAACCACGACGGTATGACCCCTGGGTATGATGGCCTGGCCTTTCACCTAACCTTTAAAGGTCATATCAAAGACCACGACATCATATCTAAGGAATCTACTGTAGTCAGGTTTGAGGAAAAAGTCAAGTTTATGAATATGCTCAAATAGAATTTATCTTTAGTCTCATCATTTGAATTTTCTGAAACATGTATTGGTTAAGATAGCCTTACGTCATCTATCGCAGCAAAAATGAACGAAATATGAATTACTCCAAAATAGAACATCAGTCGCCTTACTCCAAGACTGTCTGAACAAAAAATATTGGGAAAAGAAGAAATTCTAACAGTAAAGCCGATGTGGTGGGGGCACAGTGGCCAAAGACGGTGCTGCCGGAGCCAGTGGTGTGTGTGACGCTCCACCAGACCACGTCTCACGCTGGAATTGTGATGTTATGATTATGATGATGTATGGCTAGGATGTGTGTGTGTGTGTGTGTGTGTGTGTGTGTGTGTGTGTGTGTGACTCGCGCGTAACCCATCACATACACTTTAGCTTCACTATACCGTCATGCAGCAGTGTTAAAAGCCGGAGAGATTACTGCAACCATGAACCGTACCGTCACAAGAAACAGAGATATGATGCTCGGGGCATCTGTTAGTCCCTCTGTGATAAAAGGGAGTTTGCTGAGGGGGATCAGATACATGTAGAACATTACATAATTCTCTATTCATCATGGCGCACCGTTTGTGAAAAGTAATTCTATACTCTAGAGCCAAAATCTTTACACAATATTCCGTTCATTTAACAAAAAAAAAAAAATGGTTTGAAAAAAGAAAAGGAAAAAAAACGTGAACAGCTGCTTATCTTTTTTTGCCTGGCATGAGTGTAGGTGGGCACCAACCCCCCCTGGTTGTGTTTACATGCATGACGTCACACTTGCTGTATGTTTACACCGTACCTCTGGCGAATCCCTGGCCATGTTTACCTCATGCATCATCCAGCACCGCTCTACCCGAGCCACTCAGCGTAGTGTAATACATATTTATTCTTGCTCACTCTCGAAACACGATTGAAATATGAGGTTCAGAGAAATATATCACTCATCGTTTTTCTCAAAGTTTAAGGAAAACGTTGACAGAATATAACATGAGAACCATTACACTTATCTGTATTCAGATCTGCACAAAGAATGGAGATGACGAAATGAAAGGTATTAGCAACATACCGAAGGATCTTCACACAGCCTGATTTACATCAAAGAGAATTAAATCCTACGAGAAAGCAGAACCAGACGTACTGGAGCTGCGTATGTGGACCCTCGGTGTAAGTGAGAACAGATAAAGGAAAAAAATCTAAAGGGGTCTAGGTTGAACTGCTTATTAGCTATTCACGATATGATTTAGCGTTCCCCGGTGGTAATGGTGTGAGGTGGCGAGGAGGCGGGCTAGGGAGGAGGTGGGGAGACCCAGGCACCTTTAGTGTGACGGAGGAGGCCAGAGATTGGCCTGGGGACGCTCCCACCTGTCACCACAGGTCCCACCCGCACCGCCTCCTCATTGACCTCCTATAGTTCTCTAAAAACTACACACACACACACACACACACACAAGGAAGCTCAAAGTACTGGAAAATGTGGTTATACCTGCATTTTATGTATGCTCGCTACGTGTGCATTATTCATATAAATAAATGAATAGATGAATGAATAATTAAAGAAATGAATAAATATATATATATATATATATATATATATATATATGTATCCCTGGGGATAGGGGAAAAAAAATACTTCCCGCGTATTTCCGGTGTGTCGTAAAAGGCTACTAAAAGGGGTGGGAGCCAGCGGCTGGAAATCCGCCCCTCCAGTTTTCACTTTTCCAAAAGAAGGAAAAGAGAAGGAAACCAAGTGAGGATTATTTCCTCTAAGGCTCAGTCCTCTGTTCTTGACGCTACCTCGCTATATATATATATATATATATATATATATATATATATATATATATATATATATATATATATACATATATATGGGAAAGGATCACAATTTTGCGCGTGACCAAGTATATTCCTATGAGTCCACGAGGAAAATGAAACACGATAAGTTCCCAAGTGCACTTTCGTGTAATAATCACATCATCAGGGGAGACACAAGAGAGAAATATAGCAGTCAGTTGATATACAACAAAGAGACGTAGCTAGGACGTCATTTGTCCAAGACAATCGCATGTTTACCAAATGGCGTCCTAGCGGTAGCATTCCCGCCTGTGGCACAGGGGTCCCGGGTTCGATCCTGGCTGTTGGAGGTTTGTATGTTATATATATATATATATATATATATATATATATATATATATATATATATATATATATATATATATATATATATAAGAAAATTAAGAACTCTTATAACTGAAATGTATTAAACACAAACTTTCACAGGATCTCAACACTTAGAGAGTTTTGAAGATGGCAATTAGTGGCAATGCGCGACCTCCCTAATAATACATTCACACTCACAGAGCTCATAATTAAACGCAAATCTCTCCCACGTCCGCACATGTGTACATGCAGGCATAAAGATGTCATATTTTACCCCCCATTTGCAGCAGGGAACCATTAGTGGCAGTAAAAATGTTTTAATAAAAGCGTGGGTGTTAAGCGAGGAGCGAGGCGCGCCGCCCTTCACATTAGCAACGGTAAAAAGGGATCATACACGGCCTGGATGATGACGCGGATGCTGAGGCACGCTGACACCAGGCTCCAGGCACAGGTCATGGGGCATGCCAAGGATTCCAGGATCCAGGCACAGGTCGTGGGGCATGCCAAGGATTCCAGGCTCCAGGTACAAGTCCTGGGACATGTTAAGGATTCCAGGCTCAAGGCACAGGTCCTGAGATATGCCAAGAATTCCAGGCTCCAGATATAGGTCATGGGACATGCCAAGGATTTCAGGCTCCAGGTACAAGTCCTGGGACATGCCAAGGATTCCAGGCTCCAGGTACAAGTCCTGGGACATGCCAAGGATTCTAGGCTCCAGGTACAAGTCCTGGGACATGCCAAGGATTCCAGGCTCCAGATATAGGTCATGGGACATGCCAAGGATTCCAGGCTCCAGGTACAAGCCCTGAGATATGCCAAGGATCCCATGCTCCAGACACGGGTCATGGGGCATGTCAAAGATTCCAGGCTTCAGGCACAGATGATGGGATAATGCCAATGGTTCCAGGCTCCAGGCACACGTCATGGGACATGCCAAGGATTCCAGGCTCCAGGCACAGATGATGGGATATGCCAATGATTCCAGGCTCCAGGCACAGGTCATGGGACATGCCAAGGATTCCAGGCTCCAGGCACAGGTCATGGGACATGCCAAGGATTCCAGGCTCCAGGCACAGGTCATGGGACATGCCAAGGATTCCAGGCTCCAGGCACAGGTCATGGGACATGCCAATGATTCCAGGCTCCAGGCACACGTCATGGGACATGCCAAGGATTCCAGGCTCCAGGCACACGTCATGGGACATGCCAAGGATTCCAGGCTCAAGGAGATGATCTTGGGGAATGTTAAGACTCCCAGGCTCCAAGGACCCAGGCTTCAAAGACAGGACCTGAAACACTCCAAGGATACCAGGCTCCAAGGACAGGTCCTAAGGAACACCAAGGATCCCAGGCTTTGAGGACAGGATCTAAGACATACCAGGGATCCCAGACTCCAATTATAGGTCCTGGGACATGCCAGAATCCCAGACCTTGGGTGCAAATGTCAGGATACTTGTATTGGTATTCCAGCACCAGAGGTCCCACCGTGAGTATAATAGATAACCTGAGGAACGTAAAGTAACTGGGGAAATGTTACGAGGGTGAGGGGATTAGGGTAAGTATACTATGGCTCTGGACATGTAAGGTAGGTAAACAACGGAAACTCAGTCAAGGCAAAGTGATGCCCAATACACATGCGAATCAATGTAAATGTCTCAGATACCTATGCAAGCCAAGGAATGTAAGTCAAGTACCACAGTCTCTACTGGAATCTCGATTGTCTAACCAGGGTCTCTGGCAGTTACCATGAGGGTGTCAGGCTGGCCCTTCGGGGAGATGACTGGCACATACTGTTTACTCAAAACCAATGCACTCAGGAGGATTTTCAGAGACGCTGACGTTAGTTTGTCACGTGTACTCCGTGTTCTTAACAGCATTTTAAAGTCCTCCAGTCACAGGTGTGACTAATACAATGTTTCATGGAATAATAACATGGGCCAACCTGAAGGTCATTATCAGTAGCATGTTTTACACAAATGTGCTTAGAAAGAACAACTAGTTCCTTAAATATCAAATTTAAAACAGTTGAAACAGTTTAAAACAGAATAATAATTCAATTTTGAAAGTTTCGACCAGATATGAATGAATACGTCCAGTTAAGACAAAACTCTATTACTACCTGCTAAAAAAAGATACACTTGTTTCAGGCATCTGTGTTCCTTCTCAGACCTATCTCCTGATAATCTTCAAATCCAACGTCTCCATTGTCTGGTCTGCTCTGAGACACCTTCATCCCAGCAAAGCTTCCGGTCCAGATGACATTCCTTATCCAGTTCTTGGGAAAATTTCCCGTAATATGATCAGAATTCTTCGCAAACTTTTTCTTTACACCTCTGCTGTCTACTCCTACTTTTTCCACCTTTAACAAGATTGCTACCAATTAGACCATCCCGAAAAGAAGGAATCCTCCTCCCTCTGTCAGAGGACAAACCAACAACCATCATCTAATTTCTGAAGTCATGGAAGCCATCATAAATAAACAGTTTCATCAACTGAAGAATAAAATGAAAAGTCACGTCAGAGACGCAGTGTGGCTCTCAATATTCTCACTCTGCTGAAGATCTTTCTACCTTCACTCACAACTTTGATTCTGCCCTTGAAGATTTTGAGAAGATTTTTCCTTCTCGTTGTTCTGGATGCCTCAGAAGCTTTTGACAAAGTTTGGTACATAAAGCCGTGCCTGCTAAGCATCCTTAAAGGAGGCTTTCCCCGTCTCTGATCTCCTAGGTCTCCTCCTCTCGTTTCTCCTCAATGGCAGCCTCAGTACAGTGGTACACAGAGTACAGACAGTACTGGCAGTATTCTCAGTGCTAGGGTGCTGCATGGCTCCGAATTCTTACTCGAGGTTTGAGTTGCCTCTCATCGATGTATAAAAAGTAAACCGGTAAATGACGCCAGTCTTTATAGGCCTCCTGTTGCTCTAACAAACAGGCCTTCATCAGTCTCCCGCCACACCTCGTAATATCACTTCTTTCACTGCTAATCCCTGCCTTCACGGCGGGGAAACAATAACCTAGCCACCTTCAACGCATCAGGACTTAAGACTCAATATTTCTTATGATCAAGATCTCCATCCATCTTGGTTTTTCAACAAAAAGCCACCTTCAATCTATCCACACCAATACTCTTGGATTTATATTAAATGAGCATATCGATGAACTTGCAATGAATTTTCCATAAAAACATCCATTTTTTCGTGCCCTTCCGAAAATTCCTGCTTTCTCGCAACTGCTTACCAAAAGTACTGTTCCTACTGTAAAAGAGATGCTTCCCCTATCATTCTTACCTATCAGCCTTCCACAAGGACCTAGCACACGTCTCCACAAGCCTCTCTCACTCCCTTACATACTGTTGTATGTCCTCACTCATTTCACCACTACTTTCACGGTCGGTGTTCTGATGAATGCAGCTCATCATGGTCAAAGGTCAGTGTTCCAATGAATGCAGCTCATCATGGTCAAAGGTCAGTGTTCTGATGAATGCAGCTCATCATGGTCAAAGGCCAGTGTTCTGATGAATGCAGCTCATCAAGGTCAAAGGTCAGTGTTCTGATGAATGCAGCTCATCATGGTCAAAGGTCAGTGTTCTGATGAATGTAGCTCATTAAGGTTCAATTGTTGTGCACCTCCACACACTAATCATTGGTCCGTTCCTCGTCACATGTTGACTGTTGACACCCCATGTTGCAGACGACCGTCGTCATGTCTCCATTTTATTCCGATACCTTCCACCTGTGGAGCTTCCCACCAGCAATGTTTTCACACCACGCATATTTTCTGGGCGTCGAACTCACACGTATTCCTCGCTTCTTTTCTACCATAAACTAAAGTGTTCGTCCGTAGGGTAAAGTAACAGTGCAACACTACAGTTGCTGCAGCTGTCATGTTCACCTCCACTTGCCTCACTTTAGGGACGAGGAAATGTATTTTCTAAGGGGGAAATCTTCGTGAATTTAGTTGCGAACAAAGAAACAAAAAAGAACATACATCAAACGATGAGGAACTGGAACCAAGTCGATACATTATGAGGGCAACACTGGCATCAGCTGAGGCTGATTTTCAGGAGTATCCAGTGTCACGATACAGGCTGGGATGGGATGTGAAGCTGGTCAGGTATATGACTACGTCACACAGGTGATGTCGTGAGGTTCATGGTATACGGAAGGTACGCTGTATATTCAGTCTTCCATGGGAAGCAGGAACAGGTCGGAAGAACCTGTTGAAAAGGCGTTTGGGAGGAGACTTGACGCTAGTGAGGTGGGGCGACAGCGATAGCCCGCAGGGAAATGTGTCGAGAAGGAGAGTGTGAGAGCAACGTGATATGGGATTTGCAACGGATGCGAGTTTGGGAAGTGTGATCCGGGGAGGATGGAGGGTTCCTCTGTGGAAGGAAGGAGGAGACGCTCTGCCGATTCAAGGTGAGTGGAGACGAAGGCAGCCACTGTGGGGGGACACTGACACTGACTGGAATTGCTTAGGTCAAGACCACAGGATGTGCGCGTTAGGGATATTAGAATGGATATGAAGGAGGGAAATTTGGTGGGAGTCAGGTCGAAAGTTGGGGAAGACTGTCGTTGCGTCAGGGCGGTGGAGGTGGTGGCGGTGGACGGAGCAGGATATCGAGGCAGCCCTGGAGAGGGTTGCTGGGTCAGGGTCACACTGTTCTCACGGAGCCGTGGAACTCAAGAGAGAGAAACACCACTCGTCCAACACAGTGCACAGTGAACATATCTTACCTTAGCTTAGCTGGTATTTACTATACCAACACAGAGCATCACTACACAAACTGAATATCCCCAGTACGCCAGGAATGTACATGCACGTAGGACACAAGTTGTACATCATCAACGAGCCACTCTCACACTTCAAAAACCTACATCTTTACTCTGCATTGTATTCAGCTTACCCACTTACCTTTCCTATCCTATCCCTTGCTTCCCCCTCTGACCTCCCAGCAATAAAGATACGAAAAAAAGCAGAGGGCGATATAGTAATGATGGGCACTAGGGTCAGGAGGGTGGCTTCAGCAAAGACGTGAGACACCTCAGGGAAGGTGGGGCACATCCAGCGGTACAAAAGACGTACAGATTCAGCGGTACAACGTGGGCACATCCAACTGCTCAAGGCTGGCACATCAAGCGGCGGTACAAGGCCGAGAGGTGAGCATCTCGACCATACCAATGTATCAAGACAGTCCGAAGCCTGGGTACGTGTGCATTAACTACATACATACGAGAGGGTTACACCTCACGCCACCCAGCTCTCTCTTAGTGTAGTTTTGTTTACACGCTGCTTTTTTTCTTTAAGTTCGAGTGTATCTGTCCGCGTAAAAACCGTCAGTGTCTTTATATGTGTATTTCCTTCCTTTTGCGAATTTTAGTCTGACTGAATATATATATATATATATATATATATATATATATATATATATATATATATATATATATATATATATATATTCTTTATTTTCTATTTCTTTTCATTTTCATACTATTCGCCATTTCCCGCGTTAGCGAGGTAGCGTTAAGAACAGAGGACTGAGCCTTTGAAGGAACATCCTCACTTGGTGATGAAGACGTGTGTTCGTTGTTTTCTTCATTATACAATTCCTGAACCTAACGTCTGGATCTAGTAGCTTTGAGGATGGCTACTAAAGGATGGTCTTTGCTTGCAAGCTACCGTTCTCCCTGTGTCTATGGCCGTTGTTGCACTACTGCAGCTGTTCCTGTGCAGGCCAAGCTGTTTTTGCGTAGCTGCAGCTGTTTCTGTTTAGCTACAGCTGTTGTGTAGCTGCAGCTGTTCCCGTGCAGCTGCAGCTGTTTCTGTGTAGCTACAGCTGTTCTTATACAACTGCAGCTGTTCGTGAGTAGCTGAAACAGATCCTATGTACTTGTGATATAGTTCCCAGTTAAATGTAGATGTTCCTGTTCGTCCCGGCCGCTGCCTGAAGCTGTCAGTACGGTGGGACGACCCCCAACCACACCAACTCCAACCACCCACCTTCACCACCAGCACCTGCGCCTCCCTCACCCACCCCCAACACTTTTTGTCGGTGGGAAGAGGAAAAAGAGGAGGCTGGTCAAGGAAGGCAAAAGTGGAGGAGCAGAGGATAGTTATTCTAACCCCCCCCCCCCCCCTCTCTCTCTCTCTCTCTCTCTCTCTCTCTCTCTCTCTCTCTCTCTCTCTCTCTCTCTCTCTCTCACACACACACACACTCTTCTGACACGCTCGAAGAGAGCATTTACATCCCACTGGGCTGGCAAAAATACGAGGCAACTAATGCTTCCAATGGAGGTCAAAGGACGAATGCAGCAGAAAGATATTCAGAGGAGAATCACTGGTATACAAAAGGTAGAAAAAGACAAGTGGAAAAGACGGGGGGGAAGGAGAGGAATTATTAATGAGCTTGAAACACAGGGGCGCGGGGGAGAAGTGGGAAGGAAGGAGGGAGGGAGAGGTAGGATGCAAATGAATTAAAAGCACACTCACATCAGCAGAGTCAATAACCAGGGAAAGAGGGTAAATAAGGGCAAAGGAGGTCAAGGGAAACAAATGGGAGAATACATGGGAGTAAGACACCAAGGGAATGAGTGGAACACATAAAGGAAAAAGGGAATACGAGAGGATGAGAGAGAAAGTTAAAACACCATGGAAGACAGAGCGTTCGGAACCGGGGGATAGACAGAATACGAGGGAACTGGAGGGGAGAGTGAATAAAGGAAAGTGAAGGGAAATCAGAGTACAAGGGCACTGCAGGAAAGACAAGATAATTGGGGAATGAAGGGAAAACAGGATACAAAGGAGATGAAGAGAAGACAAGCCACAAAGAAAATGAAGGGAAGGCAGGATACAAAGGAGATAAAGGGAAGACAAGATACAAGGAAGATAAAGTGAAGACAAGTTACAAGGAGGACGAAGGGAAGGCAGGATACAAGGAAAAGTAAGGGAAGAGAAGATACAAGGGAAATAAAGGGAAAAGACAAGATACAAGGGAAATGAAGGGAAGACAAGATACAAGGAAATTAAAGGAAGACAAGATTCAGAGGACGTGACGTGTGAACAAATGTTATATTTTGGGTGCATCAAAGACATTACGAATCCTCTTTTATTTTCCTAAAACTTTCGGATTGCTTGTTACTGCCTGAGCATTCATTCCTCAGACCTGCTTATGTCAACAATGTGACTACACAGAAGAACCAAGATGGCGCATAACTGGCTTTGCTCCTCCTGCCACCATCGTTACTTGAAAAGTAATGGGTTTTTATCCTTCTACGTCTCCGTATTCCACAAACTGCAGAGCTTTAAATGGTGATGTCAAACGATGGAATCACTTGCAGTCCCCGTATGATATTCCTGTACGACGTGATGCTCCAACATCACACGACACTTCACTTCATTCCTGACTACCTTTCTTTCTATATGTTACTCACTCATTATGAGCCTTGCTTCAAAAGTTCTCATCTATTCCTTAATTCATTTATGCCTTTCCCAGTTTTAAATGAATTTCTTGCATTTAGTAACGGTCCCTCAAATTCACCTTCAAGTTTCCTAACTTCGTCACTCACCTGGCTGGCAGCGGATATGGAACACTTCACCTCCCTCCTCATGCTACCCTGCGAATTCCAGAAAAGACTGAAGAGGCTCCCTACACATTCCTTCTTAAGCAAAAAGAAGCCTGGAATAAATTCTACGCCACAAAGACAACAAGAGAAGCTGGAGCTGGAGACGGCGTTTAGCTCTTTACCCAGCTAGATGATTTGACTCGTCTGGTGGGGCTTAACCCAGGAGGTCGTACTTGTGTAAGACCTGAGGAGAGAGACAGAAAGAGAGGGAGGATGAGGTGGAATGACACACACCGAAGAATACAGCTGAAAGAAAAACCTACGGAACTAAAGACACATGAGGGAAACGATCAAGAGAATGCGACGAATCTCGATAGAGCAAAGAATGACATGGAATGGGGGAGAGAGACTCCAAACGGGAGACAGGAGGATATATAAAGGTAGAGGTGTGGAGGGATGCCAGTCCTGGGGAAAGAAACACCCGCCGTGCTTGATGTAAACACATGCCGGGCACTGTTGTGAGAGTGGCTGTTGTGGTAATTGTGTTAAGGACGCGATTGGCTTTTGGCGATTTAATTATGTGTCTGACTGGATCAACTGTGCTCCGTTGCTTTTATTTAGTTTTATAGGAAGGATTGCTATTGGATTATGGCTCGAACAGGGCTTTTCACTTGCTTCATCTATTCGGTTATGTGAGTTAAGGCCGGGAAACTTCGTTATGCAGAAAAATACATTGTCTAACAAATTTTATTGCTGTGAAAAAAAAATCTGAAATGTATCCGTACAGCATTTCATATGTCTCCCTTTGACAGTTACACCAGCTCAGGCCCGGATTACCGGAGATCTGCCATCACCAAATTTTCACAGAGATTTTCCGTATTGTATTAGTGAGGAAAATAATACCTCAGTAAGGGCTACATCAGCTACATGACGGACACAGAGGTATAGACTATGTTTTTGTCAATATGTTGCCGCTTCCTGCCAGCCTAGTCTTCCACATGAAGGACGAGATATGAGCAATAAACGATAAACTCAACTTATTAAACAAGATATCATTATCATAAGACAGAGCAGCGTGGTGAAGTTCTCACACACCTCGTCTTTATCATCCACGCATGATCTATTTTCCTTTTACAGTCATCACTGAGATATCTTTTTTCTTTAACAAACTCGTCAACAACCTGTGAACTGTGGTCTATGACCTAACGTACGTGTGACTGGTAGTGCAAGTGTGACCCACCGCACTTGTCTCCAGGTGTATTGCACGACGTAACATAGTTGTGGTATACAGCAACAGAGATACTGGAGCAGACACCAGCACTGTATTGAGTAATGCTGATAAAGTTTTCCCCCCACCAACCATGGTACTTTACAACCCATACTGTGGACGGCATGTGGAAGTAGTGAGAGAGGGGAGAGTGGCGGTGGTGAGGGGGAACGTGGCAGAGATGGTGAGGGAGGTGTTAGCCGCAATGATGAAGCGTGAAGAGAGTATGTTGTCGGTGATGGTGAAGTACCGTGGTTGTAAGGGAAGAGCACTGGCGGTCGTGAGGAGACGAGAGTGTGTTTATGCTTGAGGTGATACAGGAAATGTGATGATGATGGGGGTAAGGGTGAAGTGTTCATGGTGGTGTCCTAAGCTGTGTGTTGACTGTGTTAGTAAGTATTGGGTGATGGTGAGAAGTGTCTGGCGGTGAAGGGGTTAGCAGCGATGGTGGTAGTTAGGACACTGCCTTGGTTGTAAGAGAAGTGAGTTGGCGATGGTGGTGACAGTAAAGGAACTGTGCTGGGGCTCAAAGGGAAATATTTGTGATTGTGGAGAAAGGATTAAGTTAGTGATGGTGACTAAGTATGTTGGTGGTGGTGGTAGTGAAGGGAGTGTGACACTGGTGGTGATGAAGAGCGCTGGAGTTGGGAAAGGCGTAATGATAGTAGTCAGTTTAGGGAGACTGGCGGTGGTGAGGGGCAGCTTAGCGGTGGTGGATGAGAAAGTGGGGAGGGGGAGTAAGGCCGACACACCCTAGCCCAGGGCCGGCGAAGTCTGAGGGAGAGTGTGGGAGAGGAAATGAGACAGATCCTGTATGAGCAAGAGGCTCTCCACACGACCGAGAGGGGAAATGAGGGAGCCGTCAGGATTGTGCCCAGAGTGAGAAGAGAGTTCCTGCTGCAGGAGGAGGAGCCGTCTGCAGTGTTAGTCTCCATCACGGCC
Source organism: Panulirus ornatus (assembly GCF_036320965.1). Classification (NCBI taxonomy): domain Eukaryota; kingdom Metazoa; phylum Arthropoda; class Malacostraca; order Decapoda; family Palinuridae; genus Panulirus; species Panulirus ornatus. The sequence goes on along the minus strand of NC_092260.1, from coordinate 13,580,865 downwards.
CTGGAGCCTACAGGTATATTTGCCGCCCAAGAGTGCAGATACCCAGTGTTACATACGTACATACAATGTAGATAATAACACCAAAGAAACAAGAAGATATAATGCGAGACAAATTAAAATATATATATGCAAAACTTAATAACTTACACGCAAATTAAGTCGTTTAAGTTTTAGTTGAAATAAAACTAGTATACGTCACAGATAACACAAAGTTATAAAGTCCATAGGTAAGAGAAAACTTTATGATGTTAAAGCAAAGCAAACCTGGTAACATAGGTAGGAAGGGGGTCATACAGAGGATAAGAAGAGCCTGATCAGCGGGCTGACCCAGGACCCAAACCTGAGAAAGCCACACAGTAATCGTCCACCGGGGAGGGCCTTCCAGTAGTCAGCTGCTGTGGGACATCCCTGGGAACAACACCTCACCTCTGGATACACTTGACTACTGGTCTGACACATCAGTTGTCTGCGCAGTAAATTCATTTACCCTCAGATACCCCTTTTTCAAGGCTGCGTTACTCCCAGTAGCAAGGAAATTCAGACTCCTATGTAGTGAGATCTTTGATGAGCCTATACTCACGATGAGACAGCATCGCAAAAGTTGACTTTCCACTCGCGGTGTAACCCCTCCCAGGTGGAGCCCGGTAACACCTGTTCGCTCAGTGAATGACGTTAACAACACTATCCACTTACCACCAGCTGTTGCCTCACACGATGAACGTAAATTTCAGTAAATGCGTATCAGCAACAGCTGGCTCAGCGAATGACGCAATCATCACTAAATACTCACCATCAGTTACCAGAATAACAATCCTTAACTATCAGAAATCCATCAAATAATAGTTTAAGATACTAATTGCGAACAGTGCGGAGCTAGGCTTGCCCACTAGTGTCGCAGAGTTAAGACACACTGACCAAAGGAGTGACTGGTGGGAGAAAAAAAAATCTACCAACATGACGTCGTCCCCAAGGACATTAGCGTAATAACCACTGAACCATAGGGGTACACTCTCGCCCGCTAACTGCTCGAAATTATAAGGCACAAGCTGGCCATGACCACCACACTTAGAGTTGGCTGGCTGGCTAGCTGTGTGTGTGTGTGTGTGTGTGTGTGTGTGTGTGTGTGGAGCCCTTACTTCATACACGATAACCTGCAAGGAGACTTGATGTTCAACTTCGTGAACAACTATTTATATGGCAGATCTCATCACCATCAGGCATATACTGCCTTACATTACAGAAGGTCAACAGGAAAGATCTTTCTGTGAATCTGAAGTGTGCAAACACAACGCCAAATCTACTACGGATGAACCGCCTTTCTTTATGCTCGACTCAGTGAAATGAAGCACAACTGAAACTTAGAACTCTACAAACAGATCTCCAGCCTGCTATAACAAACATCATATTCACAGTGAGCGTTTGAAAAAAAAAAATATGAATCATAATCAGAACCTAATAATCAGAATACCCCCAACTGACGACTCCAAATTCGAGCCAGTCCCCGAAAACAGACCCAGCTGAATATGGCTTTACCTCAAACAGCAAACTTTTGACTGCAGCGTCCAGAAATACACGAGACAACTTCCCACCTGGGCCGGGAAGCAGGTAGGCCGGGGGACGGGAGGGCTACGGCGCACTTCGGAAGAATTTAGGATTATTCTGTGAATGGCGGAGCAGGAAACGAGCAGGGGGACCTGGAGAGAGGCACTGGTGAGATGCCATTACGAGTTTTTATTGTGGCCTTCAGAATGCCCCCGACCCCTGGATTATGGGATTAAATCTGGGAGGGGTTGGGGGGGGGACGTGCTTGAGAGAGAGAGAGAGAGAGAGAGAGAGAGAGAGAGAGAGAGAGAGAGAGAGAGAGAGAGAGAGAGAGAGAGAGAGAGAGAGAGAGAGAGAGTGTATGATTATGAGGAAAGAGGAAGTTAGAACGAACTAGCACTCATACAAGGTGTCCGGTTTCATGTTGGAAGGTGAGTATGTCTGATGACAGTACATGGTCCTCAGTTTAAGCTCCTACATATACCAGTAATAACTGGTAGTACTACTATACGTAGCATTACCAAAATACTATTGGTATACGTATGTGAAATACAACAATAAAATATAAGGTCACACCAAACACTATGTACCTTAATGAACACAAATCTTATGCTGGATCTCATCTGGAATGGTTAATTTTCTGAGGTAGGCTTCTTAATATAACTCTAACACTTTGGTCTAAAAAAAAGAGCTACATTTCTTTTCCTTGAGAAAATTCCCTCCAACATCGTATCTACCCATGTCATCAAAACTTTATAAATCTTAAGAGATTGGTAATCATTGCCGTCTGCCCACTGACATCCCTCACCAGGTAATAACGACACCTCGTTATCCTCGTTTGAACGAATCATTTCGAATCTTACCACTATCAGCCACTACTTTAATGTGCACCCTATGTTCCTACCGCGAGCGGTGGCGCAAAAGGATTACAGAGGTCGAACTGGGTCTTAGCCAGACCCTAGTGTGCAGATGAGGACGACGTGAATTGTTACAAAGTTGGTTCATTACATAAGATTACAGTCTCTCATATAGTAAATTCATCTACTGAATTAAAAAAGTGGGTACAATCTCATAATTTCAGGTACGTTACTTTTAACAGAGGCTAATTTTGACCTATCACTAAAAGGTTCTATTTTTTCACTACCTAAGACACAGTGTTCTGGCGTGCGACCATTTCTTGGGCCTTGCACAAACTTGGTAATTCCTCTGATTAACCTGACAAAATGGGAAAAAGCTTCAACTGTACGAATAGCCTAGCCGAAGCCCGACAGCCTAGATTGAATGTAGAAGTGACGACATCGTGTAGGGGCCGTACCCACTGAAGTGATCATCAGGATCGTCCTCAGTCTCACGTAGTGGAACGCCCGGTGCTGCCTACTTCTCCCTCCCTCCACCTTAGACACCCCCAGACAGTGTGGCTCATCCCGGGTCACTGTGGGTCCACGCTGGGCTCCCAGTTTTAAAGAGGACATTAAGCTCAGGTCGGGAGAGACGGGCCGCTGGGCCGCCACCGGGCACGGCCGCCTTGTTTACTTAGCTTTAGTTTCACGGTTTTTTTTATACCACGAGTTTTTGTCTGACGCGGGTTTTTTTTTTCCTTGCCTGTTTTAACGCCAGCTTGTCTTCTGTGTATCTGCTGTCTTACATTTCTTACTTCTTATGGTTTCTCTCGTTAGATCTGTTGTCTGTTTATTGATTACAGCCTTTCTGTCCTCTGTATGTTAGACATGTAATTATCTCTCCTGAATTCAAACCGCTGGTCAGAACAATCATCAGTGACCCGCACGGAGCAGCAGCAGTTCAGCGTGTAACCACTCGAAGTTCCGCCAACTTACCTGCCAATATCATGTACATCACAGACCCCTTGCTGAAGCAATCTAATCTAATCCCCACGGGAATGATAGTTTTGGGGAGGGCAGCTGCTTGGGAGCCCTAACGGCAGGAGAGGTTGAGGAAAGACAAGCGAACTCAGAAATATGTTAGCTTCAGAGAGTCGGGTAGATACAGTGAGATCGATTATGAATTTCCTTTGAGATCGATGCTGGTGTTACAAGCCCCGCACAGTGTTCCAACACAGGGGAGGTGGAGAACAAACATTGTCAGCCCAGTGTCAGCCAGCTTCATTAAAGCGTCAGTCACTGTCAGACTGTGCTGTGTTGTCCAAATGGTAACCAGTTTTATTCAAGTGCTCGCCCTTTTCCAGCTGCAGCTGCAGTGTCAGTTGATATCATCTAAAATCTGCCAATGCCTCTAGTGACCTCCAAATGTTAGCTAGTGTCATCCAAGTGTCAGCTGATATCAGCTAGTGTCAGACAGTACCAGAGAGTCCTAGTGTCAAATGATGTCCCTCGAGTGTCATCAGAAGTAATAGTAAGCAGTATCAAGTGTCAGTACGGCCAGTAAGTCTGTGTCGTTCAAGTGTTTGCAAGTTACCAAGCATCAGCCAGGTGTCAGAATACTGTCAGCCGCTAGTAATCCAAGTGCTGACCAATATTAGTGACCGACCGTCAACCAGCATCAGCAACCTATCGTCAGGATGTCAGCCACTGGCAGCTCGATGCAGAAACGATTTGATCATCCCAATAGTCTGGAGAAATGATAATAATAAATAAAGGTACCCGACGAACCGCATGAAGGTCGAAACATTAAAGTCCCTCTTTAAGATTTTGCGATGAAACTCCTCGCAATTACTCATAGGACTCACAATCACGCACACGACGCACGATTACTCAGACGATTAAGTTATTCACAGACTCGCGATTCTTCGAATGACCCACACACTGCGACTCATCTTTATTCGTATGACTCGGCTGGTAACGAACTCATATGAGACCCAGCATTTGTTCCTGCAAACCCGCCCTCTATAATCATTAGTCTCTGTTCTCCATATTACGGGCATCCCCTTTTGTCGTTTCATCTTCGGAACATCGAGAGAAGACCTTACTGCCGCTTTACCATTCGTTGTGCCTTCTTCCCCTTCGGTTACATTCCTTCTGAATCCCTTCAGCTGCTTTGCCTCTCATATACTCCAGCTACCGAGTCTCGTCTTCCATCTCATGACACTTTTCATGATCTCTTGATTCCTCATATTCTTCAGTTCTCCCTCTAATGGCTGTAGCTTCTGATCCTGTTTCTCAGAAAAGAACAATGATTTCCTCAGGCTTATGGTTCCAGAGGATTCATCCTCTAATTACTGTTTATTTTTTCCATCCATCGTGTGTGTGTGTGTGTGTGTGTGTGTGTGTGTGTGTGTGTGTGTGTGTGCAGCTTTTGTCTTGCCTTAGGTTTGTATGGATGTTCCCGGGAGGACAGAATACGGGAGGAGCCACCCACCGGCTTCCTTGATGCCGTCATTACCAGCCTCCTCCTGCGCCTTCCTTCCTTCCCTTCTGTCGGGCTGGCGGCGGCGTACAGGACGTTCACGACCGCCCTAACCCTCCCGCCCTACACGCCAGCTAACATCCCGCCCCGCTGAGCCTAACTTACAACTTCAGTTCCTCATTACGCTCCCTTTCCCAAGAGGAAACTGTGTAGACAAGTCTCCTCTCTCTATAAAGCTTCACTTCAGGTCTCGCGACCAACTTTAGCACCCTGGCATTCTTAGTTTACCAACTTTCAGTGACCCTTCACGCCATCTTACGTCATCTCCTGGACCTAAACACACACACACACACACACACACACACACACACACAGTCTTTGCCAGTCTTCACGCATTAGCGTGAGTCATTCTTAGCTCTACCAATGATGGTTAAGCAATGATTTTGAGTGGAGCAGGTAATACAAGCTTAAATGGGTGCAATATATTTCCTAGACTGTTCGCAGATGGGAATGGTGGGGGGGGGGGGGGTTACCAGGGAGAAATGTTTGGGGGACAGACAACGGGGGGAGAGAAATAACAAATGGAAAAGGATAGAACCGGAAGAGAACAAGCGGTGGAGTGAATAAGGAGAGAGAGAGAGAGAGAGAGAGAGAGAGAGAGAGAGAGAGAGAGAGAGAGAGAGAGAGAGAGAGAGAGAGAGAGAGAGAGAGAGAGAGAGAGAGAGAGGAAAATTGATGAGGGAATAAGAATGTCATGGGGTAGGAGGAAGATGAGAAAGAGGCAGGAGGGACAAGGCAGCGGGAGGGGTGGAGAGTGTAGGTGAGGGGAAGGGAAATGTGGGGAGGCAGAGAAGCAGCAGCAGCAGCAGCAGCACGAGCCTCTCCCCTCCAACTGGGGGCTGTCACCAGTATGGATCCACCGCCAGGTTTGTTTATATCTACGAGGGTACGCCAGACTCACCACCACATTCAATATCCTCCCAATACTGATTTCCTGCACTCTGAAGGGCAAGTGCTGGGGACATATTCTGCATGGCACGCCCCTCTCTGTCCTACCAGGAGAACAGCGCACTGCCCATGGACACACGGCCCCCTGCTTTACCTGAGCGGTATGTCGGACACCAACCCCCGTGAGGTGTTACGTTAAACAGAGTACTGCAGCGGTGTTTGGTGAGGCAGGGTCGGGGGAAGTGTGAGAGGGAGCTGCGTGAACCACCCTCCTTTAAGAACGGGAAATGCCTTCCACAGGTAGATATACATAGTTTGGCACCAAGCAGCATTTATATTCTGATTTTCTTTCTTTTTTTTTTTCTTTTTTACTTAAGCCCGCCTTCCCATCGACCTCTGCACTTTTGCATTTCAACTCTGAAATTGAAATTCGGCATAAAGCGACTGTTAATGTTAATACATTCACAGCAAAGCCTAGAATAAACAGTGGGTAATCCTCGCCGCACCAGATATACATTTTGATAGATCCATCGTGGAAATTTCACGCAGGTTTGAGTCTAATAAAAACATGCACGAAGATATATTCAACCGAGCGATGGGGTACGTGTGTGTGCGTGTGGGAAGGCGGGAGGAAGGGAGACATGAAAGGACCACAGACGAATCTGGGATGCGCCGTAAAAGCCAGACTTGGAGATCCTTCCCATGGGTACCACAGTACTTAAGTGTGGAGAATGACATATGTATATAAGGGTAAAACTGGGGTCTCAGACCACCATCATTATCAACTCTGGCATACTGACGAACGGTATATAACAGTGCATAACGAGAAGAGTATCCCGAAAATACATGAAGTAACTTGTCGTTTTTTCCTCCAGCCTACAACTAGAAGCAGCTCGCAAGTGGGGATCTGTCTAAAATGAGGCACAGATTGACGAGAGGAAGACACAGTAATAACACCAACTGTGCTGTACCTTTCGATGGAGGATGAATGTCATTATCTACACATACCGGTACGTTCACTTAACACGAAGTAGCGTCTCACCGACCACAATCAGACCACATGGTAATCCATATCACCAGGACTGCACTCAGCGCTGTGGTGCCTTCCCTCCCTCAGCTAAGAAACCCCGCGCTATTTTACGTTGACGTAAACCCTCCCACACCCACGTTTATGCCCACCATAAAGGCTTCACCTGCTCTCTCCTGACTACTGTAAATCATTCGGATTCCTCGTTCTGAGGGTGGACCCTACACGACGACAGTGGTGCCCAGCGGTGAACGAAACACCTGAGGAAGAGGATCTCACCCACTGAATGTGAGATAAGTGAATGATTCCGACGATCACGTGTGTCATAATGGGCTTAAGAGACTGCTAGTTCTGAGGACTGATTCTAAATATATCTTTACAGACAAGGGGGAAAAAACAAACTTAATGAGTGGTTGACGAGAATGAGACGAGGAGGGAAATAACTAGTCTTTCAGATGTCTATGGAGAACTGCGTCACGGGATGAGCTAAGAGCTTCATTTGGAATCCCGGCAGGAAAATCGCGATCCATCAACACTCCAGAAGACCATTAAACTCCTTGATAAATAATGTGCTTACAAAGGACTGAGTTGATACTTGAGCCAAGTCACACTGTGATTCATGACGACACACGTCTGATAATGTTGAGGGTAATATGAGGCAATTCTCTGGACACATTTACAAACCTGGCGAGGGAAAACCCTGTGGCTAAGTGGCGTTGCTCCTGGTATCAACTAGAGAGAACCAGATGATGTTTACGCAAAATTTAAAGTCACATAATGGAAGTAATTGCCATTGGAAATATAACTATTTGGCTGTAAAGGTCAGTGACACATCACAGATTAAAATTAGATTCCTGTAGCAACAACATATGCCAGTGGAAGGTGGGGAGGAGGAGTGAGGCAGAGGGTGCAGATGGCGAGGAGGGAGTCGTCACCCCCTGGGGCACGGCGGCACGACCCTTGGCTGTGACGACCTGCTCTTTAACCTAACACCGTGAGGAGCAGGTCAAAGGCCAGGCCATCATACCCAAGGGTCGTACCGTCGTGCTCAAGGGTCGTACCATTGTATTCATTTATCGTACAGTCGTGCTCAAGGGTCGTACTATTGTGTTCACTTATCGTGCGTCGTGCTCAAGGGTCGTACTATTGTGTTCACTTATCGTACCGTCGTGCTCAAGGGTCGTACCGCTGTCTTGTCATCGTACCGTCGTGCTCAAGGGTCGTACTATTGTGTCCACTTATCGTATCGTCGTGCTCAAGGGTCGTACCGCTGTCTTGTCACCGTACCGTCGTGCTCAAGGGTCGTGCCGCTGTCGTCAGTCATCGTACCGTCGTGTTCAAGGGTTGTACCGCCGCACCGTCGCACTCAAGCTACTTAACCGGAAAAGATTAACGAAGGGAACGTGGAGAGCCAGTGGGTGTGGGTGCTATGATTACCGAGTCTGAGGGTAAAAATCCGGGTCATATGGCCAGATGTTTCAGTGTTGGGACGACGGATGCTTAACTTTCTTTTTCATATTTTATGATGACAGCAAAACTGATGATGCTCCTGTTGTACCTCCTGGGCACGAAGAAAAGGAACAGTCATCATTTTAAGGCCATTTTTTTCCCCCTCAAGTAAATCCACATTCCTCCGTCGATCACCCACTGGACTGCTAAGGGGAAGTCAGCCCAAAATCCACTTTAATTTGGTAATTACCTGTTCACCTCGCCCCAATTTATCGGTGGACTGACACACACACAGCGTCTAATGTTTATGAGCTCAATATTGGTTATCTAAGTGTTAGTAGCTCTATTGATTTTCATTATTCCATCATCTTCCTCACCTGAATAAAGCGTAAGATAATGTTAGTAAGGTAACAAGGATTGCCTTTGCGTATCAGATGAAGCGGAACACTTCCGGGTTCTCGATGTGGAAATGAGGATGCCGTGAGGTCTTTTCAGATGTCCGTCCTTACGGATCGCTCCTGGGAACTCTTAGGTTAGGTTAGGTGAGGGAAGGTGAGGTAAGGTTAGGTTAGGTTAGGTTAGGTTAGGTTAGGTTAGGTTAGGTTAGGTGAGGGAAGGTGAGGTAAGGTTAGGTGAGGGAAGGTGAGGTAAGGTTAGGTTGGGTGAGGGAAGGTGAGGTCAGGTTAGGTTAGGTGAGGGAAGGTGAGGTAAGGTTAGGTTAGGCAAGGTACCTAAAGTAAGACTAGTTAGGATAGGTAAGTTAGGGGTAAGGTTAGGCTGGCTACTCTATATTTAACCCTACATTCTCCCTGGTCTTCAAAGCCCTCCTCCCCACTCTTATTTGAGCTGACTTAAAGAGTGCGGCTAAAAGCGGATGTGAATCCCATTCTAGCAAAGGAGATAAGAGATTATTCATTCAAAAACAGAGATAACAGATATGTGATTTCTTTTATCGCTCCCGGAGAATAGAAAACAGAAATAAAATGGTACAAAAAAAGGGTAAGTGACTTACTGTGACACTAATGATTATCTTATAGATTATAATCACGAAGAAAAAAAAAAAAGACAGCAACTTACACATTTCCCTTCACCCATGATATATTTCCCTGCACATTTTACGTAAACACAACATCTTTGTATTGCTGCCCACACATTTTCTCGACGTATACTTTTCTATTGACGTTGCGCTCTCCCCTGGCATACTCCTATCCACAAAACATATTCCCCCTACACATTTTTTTTTTCCACAGCACTCACATATAACATCCCCAGCAAATTTCTCTGCGCATATTCTCGCGTAGTGCAAAACTGCTCGTACATTCGGTGCCAGACGTACGAGGAAAAATGTGTCGTACTCTCCTTGATGCCCCCTTATCGCATCGCTAGGGAATTTTTTTTCCCCCCCCCCGCTCTCCCTTCTTTCTTTCTCCGCCGTGACAGGAATGTAAGGGTGATTGATAGGCGCATATGGCGCTGGTGTGCTGCACTCTTCATTACCCGCCGACTGGTACAGATGCTGGGGATATTTACGGCCGAGTGAGGGCTGGCAGAGGGCCCTTTGATCAGGTGAGGGGGAGAGGGAATGGAGGGAGGTAGCTGGAAGAGAGAGAGAGAGAGAGAGAGAGAGAGAGAGAGAGAGAGAGAGAGAGAGAGAGAGAGAGAGAGAGAGAGAGACGAACCGTAAACAACAGACAAACACGAGCAACAGTGAAGTTAAAGAGACAGAATCACCAGAATCGTCTCAGCTCCAGACAACAGCCTCGCCTCTTGCTCTCTTCGTTCAGGTTTACCTGACAACACAAAGTCTCTAAACAGTGCCAACAACAGATACAGACAAACATAACAGTGCCAACAACAGCTATACGCAGTCTTAACAGTGCCCACAACAGACACCCACAACGTTACAGTGCAAAGAACAGCTATGAGCAGCTTTAACATTACCAAAAACAACTTTAATGGTGCCAACAACACTATGCACAGGCGTAACATTGCCAACAACAGTGTTAAACAGCAATGAAAAAGCCAAGAGAGACTGTAAATATCCTTAACAGTGCCAGCAACAGCTATGCACATCCTTAACAGAACCAAAAACAACTATCTTTATCTGTTTTCTACAGTGATATTGCCAACAACAGTGATGCACGGCGTTAACAGAGCCAACAGCGACTATAGATATCCTTAGCAGTGCCAGCATAGCTATACACACCCTGAACAGTGCCCGCGACAGCTATATTAAGCCGTAACATTGCCAACAATAGTGTTACACAGCGTTACCATACCCAGCATCGACTATAGATGTCCTTAACAGAGCTAACAACAGATATGAAGAGCCCTAAGCCGCTCTGAGGAATTTGCATGGACATCATGAGACATTTAGTACTCATCAGCGTTCACAGCACCTTCACGTAGTCAGTAAACAAATGTAGCCATCCGACTTCTACACAGAGTGTACTGACTACTACCTGTCACCCCAGCGCCTGCCCCCGACACACAGACACACACACACACACACACACACACACACACACACACACACAAGAGAGTGCCAAGAGAGTGGAAGAGAGCATACGTCATACATGTCTTTTAAGTAAGGGAGACCGGGAGGAAGATGCGATGAGCTACAGACCGGCCTCCCTGAAGAGTGTGGTCGGTAAGGGCCTGCAAACGAAAGTCAAAAGGAAGCTTATGGATGACTTCTTGCTGCGAGGAAAGTACCTTAGTGAGAGACAACACGGTTACAGGGAGAGGTCATGTGTGTAACGAACCTCAGATTTCTACGAGAGAGTGAGCTCCCATCTAAACAGAAGAGAAGGCTAAGTGGATGTTTGTACCTATACAAACAGGAACATTTGACACTACCACACAGGAGTCTAGTAAAGAATCTGAATCTTCAGGCACGACTTAGGAGTTGATTCCTTCGATGGACAGAAGAATATCTTCGGGGAAGGGACCAAACGACATATGTCAGAAGAACCTTCTCTTAATGGGTTGAGGTTTCCAGTGGCGTGCCGCAGGTTTCTGTTCTATAATCATTGCTCTTTATGTTCTATGCCATTGACTTGCTTGAAGGATTGGACTCATACCTGAATATATTTAAGGATGATGCCATGGCCGTAAAAGAGGTAAAAAAAAAAAAATGAGGAGGATTGCATACTGGTTGATAAAATTCAACTCAAACAGGTGTAAAACAATGAGGATGTGACACAGTATGGGACCTCCATATGAATATTATGTATTGGGAAATATGCTGCAGGAATCTATGTGCGAGGGGGGACTCGGGTTTCGAAATCGTCCCTAACCTGTCGCCAGTGTTCCACTTTAGGAAGATAAGCAAGACATTTGTTAGAAAACAGGTAAACATGCACTTTTGTTTGTATAAGAGTAACGAATGAATAGAATAAAGTTGGTGATGAATTTGTGAACAGCATCCAGAAGTTTGAAACGTTGTATGACAGCACAGAAAGTTCAAACGATGGGGCTCCACTAATGTAGAATTCCCTCCCCATGCAGTACAAATAGGTAAATTGCTCACACACACTTTCACTCGTTGGGGATGCTAACCCACAAAGGGTGTGAATCTATTTGTACTGTACAGGGAGGGAGTTTTATACTTGCTGGGGACCCTTCTCCTAAACATTCTCTACTATCATGTGTTTCGTGGTGTGCCTGTGTGATTGTCGGTGATTAATTAACTCCTCGTAAAACATGTGGTTGCTCTTCTATTGCATTTCATGAAGAACTGTTCACAGTCGACTTTGTCCAACTCAACTAGAAAGCTACAATCAGGTTACGTGTCCATAGTACATAAATGTATACGTCTCAGACTCCCACTGTAGCTTCTCTTACTCTGATACTGTCTTTCCTGCCCTTCTCGAAACTCTCTCTATTCATTCATTGTGCTTCTTTGGATGCAGGAACTTAAGACAAGGAGAGCATAATTCAGTTTTAGTCTGAAACTTGATATTAACAGTTTACAAAAATTTCCTTATCCATATACTTAAAAGAGATTCTAACAGTTGTCAACAGACAGCTTGCGTTCTTGACAGCTCTCATGTGTGGAGTTCTGGCGATAGGTTAAGCACAATGTCGTTCCTTAGGTCTGTTTTACGTACAGATTCCTGTATATTATTTCCCGTTCGATGATAATCATTACAAGCATTCACTCACTGTGTCCCTTCCTCATTACTTTGTTCTTTCTATGGAGTCTGTCTTAGTTCCCTTGTAAGCTACTGCAATCATCGGCATTCTTTGCTTCTCTCATGACTTTCGCATAATCTGCAAAAGTGTTCAGGTGAGAGTCTGGTCCATTGGCTAAGCACTTCACATATACTACGAAGAGCAGTGGGCCCAACACCGAGCCCTGCGGCACGCCACTGGTGACCCCCAACCCTCCCGTTGATGATTATGAACAGACCAAATGTAAACTTTGCCAACAAAGTAATTCCTACACCGTGCAACATTATGTACCTTGACTGTTGTAAAATCATTGAGTTCAGAGATAAACCTTATTAAACATTACAAACTATGTGCAAACATTTCATCCATAATAAAGTTCTGCCTTGGATACTTAAGAAGTATCATAATCATTGTAAACAGTTCCTTTGTTATTTGTCTTGATATATAACCCATGACTGTTATTCAACTGTTGTAAACTATATTTGTCTTGTAAACTGCCGAATAATTCATTGTGTTGCACAAACCACGTTAACTCTTCTCTCACTGTGTACCCTACAGCGTATTTCGATCACTGGGGACCAGTCGCTAGGACTTTGTGCACTCTGTATCCTCTTTTGCGCCACTGCCCACAGGATGGGTAGGAGCGGACGGTAAAGTTAACGCTCCTGCGGCAAAAATCAAAATCAATCCCTTTCGAGAATACTCCTCTAACCTATGTTCTCTACTCCCTTCCACCAAAGGCGACCTGACTGATACCGATTTTCTTTCTCTTTCTAACATTTTCCTCTCCTCCGCGATGGCCTTGACTAGGGCAAGTTATTTGCCCGTGCCACGTCGGCAATTACATATGTAAAAATAAGGTATTCCTCTGTCCACTGAAGGACTCTAACCCTTATTTCTGCCCGTGGCTATAGCCTCTTAAGTACACTCTGGTGTTCTACGGTGTCAGATGCTTTATGTCAGTCCAGGAATATACAGTCCACGCATTCATCTCTTTGATCACTGTGTCACAGAAGTCTAAGAGATATGCAATGAGACACAGACAGACAGACAGACAGACAGACAGACAGGTAGGTAGACAGATAGATAGATAGATAGATAGATAGATAGATAGATAGATAGATAGAGAGAGAGAGAGAGAGAGAGAGAGAGAGAGAGAGAGAGAGAGAGAGAGAGAGAGAGAGAGAGAGAGACTTTCGTCACGGTTCAAATTTAATGAGGTAGAAATACCTCACATTCCATCCATCATAAATAGCCGCCAGATATTAGTCAAAGACTTCATGAATTCTCTCCTCCCCTGCTGCTCTCTCTCTCTCTCTCTCTCTCTCTCTCTCTCTCTCTCTCTCTCTCTCTCTCTCTCTCTCTCTCTCTCTCTCTCTCTCTCTCTCTCTCGTTTACCATTTCTCCCTCCCTGCCTCCACCTACTTCCCTCACGGACTCCACCTTCCTCATCCTCTTGTTCACCTTCCGTCCTGCCTTGACATGGCTGCACCAGGTCGTATTACCGGCTGTCCTACCCTCTCCTCTGCCATACTCACTCCACCCTCACTACTGCTCTCATCTTTCCCTTTATCCTCTGCTCATGTCCCCCTTTCTCTCTCCCCTCCTACAGTCACTCTTCCCTCACCTACTTCTCTCTTCTCTATCCACTCTAAACGTCCCTGTTTCTCTTACCATGCCTTGGTTTTCTCTCCTCAGCTATTCATCATCACCCATCTCTGCTTGGTTCTCATCTTCTAAAGGAATTTCGTTGGGCAAACCTCTTAGTTTTGTCTTCAGTTCGTTCCTCACCCTCATACCCCACCTTCCCTTAGTTCCTCCAGCCCTTACCCCACCTTCTTCTAGTTTCTCTACCCACTCATCTCCCTTCCCTTAGTATCTCCACGCCTCACCCGCTATTCCCTTCATTTCCCCCATCTTCAACCATCCCTTCACTTTTCCACCGCCTCTCCCCTACCATCATCCCTTAGTTCCTCTACATCTTCGTCCCCATCTCTCCCCTAGTTCTCCCTCGTCCCATCATCACATCCCAAGTCTTCCCGTTATTCCTCTAGATCCCTCTTCCTCCACACTGCTCCTCCCGCGTGCATTTCTTGTTAGGGTGGTAAATCCACGGGTCGTCTCCACTTAATATCAACGATCAAAAGAGGAACGTCGCCAGTAAGGTGTGACGACGACTTCCTCCTGAGAGGTGGGTGAGGACGACTAAACCCCGACGAGTCGGACAGACGGCAGGAGGCGCGGCAAGGTTTAGGGAAGTGAGAAGGATAGCAAGAGGTGCGGCGAGGGAGGAAGAGACAAATGTTATGGCTGAGGAAGGATGCGAGTGGAGGATACGAGAAAGATAAAGATGGGAAGCTTTAGTCGAGAAGAAAATGGAATCAGGGTTCTAGACTCCCTTGAGGAGGGGGATAGATTAGACAAGTAAGGAGACGCGAGGTAAGGTGATGTCTCGGGGAGGCAGGGAGGCGCAGCACCTGATTTTCAGGGACGGAGGGAGATTGACAAGAGCACCTGATCGTCGGGACGGAGGGATGATTGGCAGGAACACCTGACCGTCATGGACGCAGGAAGGGCTGACACGAACGCGAGAAGACAGGATGGTGGTGAAGGGGTGAGGCTAGACTGCGTGGGTCTCACCGAAATATGGAGAGAGGGAGGGAAGGAGGGAGGGAGGGAGGAAAGGAGGGCCAAGTTAATAGGGACGGAGGAGACAGAGGGACCAGATGAAAGGGGAGAGAGATAGTTGGGGGAGGGAGCAGTAGGACCGAGCTCGATTCAATGCTAATAGTGAAGGTCCTAGATACGTAAAGAATACACCAGGGGTCAGTCACACTTAGGGGTGTCACGTACTTGCTCAGCATCTCCTCAGACATGACCAAACACTCCTACTCGGCCAGCGCCTCCTACACAGGTATGCACTTGGCCAGCACCACCCAAACTGGCATACACTTGGCCATCACCCTCCCACACAGCCACACAACCATGCACGTCAACACAGTCATGAACTTATATTCGTGTATACCAAGAGCCATCTGCACAATCGACCATGTGTGTTCATGATAACCACTAAACCAACCAAATACACTCCCAGGTTCGCATGCTCACACACAATATATATATATATATATATATATATATATATATATATATATATATATATATATATATATGTGTGTGTGTGTGTGTGTGTGTATATATACACATGAAAGCGCACTTCCATAGAGCATACAAATCTCGAACAGCCAGGCTCGAACCCGGGACCTCCTGCGTGGCAGGCGGGAGCACTACCACTAGGCTCTGATCGCCCATAAATAGGAAAATGACTATTCGAATACTATGAAATCGAACACTCTTAGTCTCACACTGGTGAGCAACGGGGTCTAGACCGGTCGAATCCCATCAGGCTCACACAACCAGCAGATAGCATTTTACGGAACGTAACTGATCCAGTCCTAGTTATGTTGCAGGTATCAGAATTATCAAAAATGATATACCTGGCTTAGATTAGGGACGTAATGGATTACCAAATATCAGCTTTGGTCATATATAACAGCAAAGGTATTAACAGACTCGTAAAAATGCGAAACGTCCATACAATTTCCCTCTCTACCTAGTTTATAAGGTAAAGGGAATGATCAATGTCACTGCATACATCCTCGCATTAATAAACTATCCGGCATTTATCTGTTTAGTTTGAACTTGGTAAGCTAAAGTAAACTTTGAATTATTGATATCCATTATGTGATATTCAACTACTGATAAAGTTTTTGTAATAATGAATTATTACTTCATTTACTAACTTAATTTATTATAGCAATTCATAAATTTCTACAATATAACTGACATAGTATTTTCTCATCATCTATACAAGAATGGCAATGAGACATAACAAACACCTCTGATTGATGTCATATCTGGTCGAGGATGTCTCACTGGAATGTGTGAGTCTGGAGGAAACGGTGGCTGAGACAGCAAGAGAGACCAGGCATCGCTCGTTCCACTGTTAATCGATGTGTAGACAGGTGGCGGTCAGAGAAGTCAATGGACACTCGACCACGCCATGGACGACCGCCACTAGCCATGAGGACGCTGCCGCCACCAAGGCAGCTCGTGAGAGGCCAATGTCGTCGGCAAAGCAGTTGACCTAAGACATGCAGCTGATCACTCAACCCCTCATCATCCCTTTGACGATTTCATGTCACTGATTTTCACGGTTCCAGAGGCAGAGGGCAGACTTGGGTGATTCAAATAAAGTCGCTCAGTTAGGCTACGCTCTAGTTCAACAGTTGACGTCGAGTACTGGAAGTTAAGTGATATTCCCAGATCAAAGTACTTTTATATCTTTAGGAGTTGGGGCAAGACAATGCTTGAGGACAAGAATCACCAGATACCTCCCTCTCTCAGCACATCACCGAGAGGGAGCCGAGTGGATGATGATTGACCACGGCGCGCTGGGCATGGATGTATGACTCTGGACCAAGTGAACTTGGTGATCAATGATGATCGACTGGACTGTGAAGAAAAATGTCGGATTATGGAAAGCGTCTTGTTGTTCTCTGTACGAGCTATGGCTATCCCTGCCCTTGACACAATCAAGATCCCGCAAGACCGGAGTCCAGTGCACCTGAACATGATAGTGAGAGTTTCAAACACATCCTGAAGTGGAGGTAATTAACAGGCCCAACATAGGTGGTGACCTATGCCCATGGAAGCTATTGCGTAAACGGTGTGGCGAGATATCCAACGTCGGCCGTTTATGTATGGAAACTGGATCGGGTGACCGGGAGGACAGATGCTGTGGGAGGTTGGAGCAGTCACAGAAAATGGTGTATGACTGAAGGAATCTTTCTTAACTTGTATATCATTTCAAAACATTTTATTATGACAATATTATTCAGTTGACTTCGATGAACAGAATTTATACCAAGCCACAAAGTGCGTCATCTACCATCTGCCTACATCATAAAGTCTTGTGTGGACAGTGAGTCGAAAGTTCATGGCAGCAAAATCGATGAACAATTTAGCAAAAATGAAAACACCTGTTTACACAGACATACTCTATAATGTATGCGAAAGTTCTGATGACTATTTTGGTTTGTCGTTATTTGTGCGTGAGCATGAATTCTACTTTTCCACACTGGTCAATGGGAGAGGCGGACACGTCACTCTGTAAACAACTGAGCCATTTGTGATGTGAATCATATCCTCAGGTTAACACAGATGGATGCGATCAGGAGTAGCCTTGAATGAGCTTATATGCCTAGAGTAGTTTACTCTTTGGAGGGTGTCTATACCGTTGCTTCGTGGTGTGAGGTACACCTGACCACCCTCCCAGAGAAGCTCTGAGCAGGTGCAAAATATGGTGCCTGTGCTGGTAATATACTGACCAATGATGAGTGTAGTGAAAGCACTGAACATAAGGAAATATTGCATGCTAAAGCAATTCGGGAAAAAAAAATATGAAAATTTTGCAACATAGTGAATGGTGGAGCGTGCGACTGAAATATGGTTACGTGAAGATATTGGTGAACAACGTATAGTGCTGGTAAAAGACTTTTGTAAATTACAACATTCAGACATCATATATATATATATATATATATATATATATATATATATATATATATATATATATATATATATATATATATATATATATCATACACCGAGCGTTGTTTGGCAATCATGTTTCTTGTGGTGCCAAGTTATGTTAGACTCTGAGGGTTCGGGCCAGTCTTTAGGTTATCATAAGAACACAAGAATGGAAGAAAACTGTACATGGCCTGTTGGTCCATGCCAGGAAGTTCTTAACAGATCTAGACTATCAACGCCTATGATAATTTTGAATACCTGTATTAGATCACGTCTTAACCTTCTCTTTTCTAATCTAAACAGATTCAAGTCGTTTAATCTGATCTCGTGGTATTTGTTTCTCATACATTCAACCTCTTCTTTCGTTCACCCGATACGGCATCCTATATATCGAATTGGGTAAACGAAAGGCCGGTGGTGGATATCTCGCCATACCGTTTGCGCCATAGCTTCAGTACCCTGGCGACTCCTTAATTCTACCTCCTGCTCCCAATATATAGTAGCCGATAAGTTTACGATGGGGCCTAAAACGACTCACAATCCTGTTCGTGTGCACTGGGCTCCAGGCAGATAACGTTCGTATGGTGGCCTTTCTTTTAGGATCCCATTCTCATTGCTGTTTACTTCCCTCACGACCTTAGCAACATCTACAAAGACATTCAGCTTATCGGTAACTCTGTCTGTGTGTATGTGAAGTTTAGTATGAGTGGGTGTGATTACTATATGTGTGTTAAGTCGAGAGTTCTTGAGACAGGGTAACTCGTGTTGTCCTGTCTTCTAACCATGTATTCATGTACTATGTCGTTATTGTTTGTGTGTGTGTGTGTGTGTGTGTGTGTGTGTGTGTGTGTGTGTGTGTGTGTGTGTGTGAGTGTGTGAAACTGTCCGTGTCTGTGAGTGTATTTGTGTCAGCTATATATAAAATAGTGTTCGTGTGTATGTAAGAACGTGTGCATGTCTATGTCTGTGCGTAAGTGTGTGAATATGTGTGTGTGTGTGTGTGTGTGTGTGTGTGTGTGTGTGTGTGTGTGTGTGTGTGTGTGCTGCATTTGTGCGCAAAAAACAATGTCCAGTCATGAGCTACAAGAGTCCTGACCAAGACTGAGGGACACATGGGCGGGACTAAAGGGAGGAGAAGGAAGAGGAGATGAGGGGAAATAGGAATTAAATGAAGGGGAATAACTAGCAGAAGCAGAGGGGAGGAGGAAAATTCTGGGGAATAAAAAGGGATAAGAGAAGGAGGGGATTGAGAGGAGATGGACCTGAATAAAGTTGGACGAAGCATCAATTAAAGAGCATGGGAAGGAAAGAGCCATGAAGGGAAGACGTTATGGTAAGCACAATACAGACCCCAGGGGTTTTACCGGCCACAAGCCAGCAGTCGCATCAACCTCCAAAACTGTTCAACCACACAACACCGCAAATCAGTTCGACTAAAAAAAAAAGAAAAAAAAATACACCGCGAGACGTTATCGCTGACGGGTACGTCCCTCTGTGCACACCCGAGCGGGGCACATGTGAAGCTATCATGGTGCAATCAGTGTGTCATCTGCAGGCTTCAGAATATACAGAGTGTGACAGTGGCACATCGATCATGAATTTGAAAAAAAAAATTGATACTGAAACTAGGACACAGTAAACGTCTGTAAGGAACATGGAACACATGTAACACATGAAACACTGAAACAGAAAACCGAACATCACTGAAACCCGTCAAAATACATGAAATAAAAGAAAAAAAACGTAAAATGCGAAAACAAGTCCAGATTGGGTAGGGTTTGAAGGGAGGACATGAACTGCTCGTAGAAAAACACGACAAATACAGACAAAAGCAGTTCGTAAACACCAAAAACAATCTAAAAGAAGCAGGAAAAAAAATCATCCTATCCAGTGAAGCATCGAAAACACACAAAAGTCCCTAGCTATATTGATGGTTGGCTCAGGGAGGAGCTGGAGTCTGTCTCTCTCGTTGTATATCACTCGTGTGGCACTCGGCCCTGATGGAAAGGCGCCACACTGCTCCTCTCGACTGCCACATGGATAACCCAAGGGTGTCGGTGGGTGTGTTCATCACATGGGTGAGAGGAACAAGACCTACTTGATACAGGGCGTGGGTGGTACAGGGTGATACAAGGTGAGGGTGACTCAAAGCATGGATGTGCAAGGTGCAGCAGACAATGACACTAGGAATATTAGTAAAGGGTGCGAACCAGCTGAACGGTGGGGTATCAGAGCATTATCTGTGATATGGGACAATGCTTCTCTGTTAGGGTGTGGCTGGAGGTGTGGGACACGGATCCTGATGACTCAGGGCATGATGGATCGTTCTGGGGCACTGGCAGCCTCCTAGGACACGGGTGGTGGTGGCGGCAGCCTGTGACCTGGGGAGTGGGAGGTGGCACTGGGTGTAGGTGATCATCTTAGGGCTTGGATCATAGGCCAAGAGCTTCTACGCCACTCGTCTGCGTTGCCCTTAGGAAGGGAGGCCTTTTGTTAGGGGTGTGGGCGTTAGAGGTCTTGGGATGGTGGCTTGGGCTCGAGGTGAAGGCGTGGGGGTTCGGGGTGGGTGGAGGAAGTTGGGCGATGGAGGGTGGGCGTGGGTGGTGATGGTGACGGTGAGGGACGCGGGCGACGGTACTGTCCCGACCGAGCAGTACTCGAGTCTCTACTGCTGTGACAGGACAATATCCCCGCCCTGTCCGGAGCCTGGCGGACCTAATACCGGCCCGCTACCCTGACGCTAACACCTCGACTCTCTCCTTCCTCTCCCACCTTCCCTTCTCTGCCTCGGCATCACATGAGACCTATGACAAGACCTACTTGCTAAGCCTTCCCATACCTCCCCCCTCCCCCAAAGAAACAGCTATGACCTCGTCGCTCAGCCTGCAATAACCCACTAACTACACAGTTAGTTATACAATTATTGACAACAAGCTTGCACTTCACCTTACTATCTGTGTCAGTATGAGGTTATCCCATGACTACTTAAACATACAATCTTTGTTCTATGACACGAATAGTACAGCAAGAAACAGGAAGGTAGTGAACAGTTCACATGTTGTGGCGATGTCTGTTCAGTGATGAATCGCATTTCATCTCTCTCTCTCTCTCTCTCTCTCTCTCTGCTGTCTGTTCAAACCTATCCCTCCCATTTCTTGTCCTAACTATTCTGGATCCTAGAGAGTGTTGGAGAGTTACTTTCAATACAGCCACGTTAATGTTCTGTAGTGATACCGTCACTGCTTGATTAAGGTAAACTAACAACAGGATAACAGGCGGTTCATCTTGAAGATTGTATGTGACCTACACAAATGTATGATTAGTCAATAAAAGACTAGAAAAGCCTTACCTGAGGATATTCTGGGGCCCGCTCACTATCTACTTATCACCATCATTGACCTATTCCTTGGCTTATCGTCCCAGCATGTACTAATCATTCCCTTCCTGAATGAAAGACAGTTCTATTCTCTACAATCCTATCTGAGCTCAGCTGGTTGGAATGAACGCAAGCCTCAGTCACTATATTAAGTTCAAAAGAAATCCCACTGACATTGAGAAAATCAAATCACTTCAACCTTTTGAACATGAAAGGACTATTTCTCTCCTGCTATTTCAGTTCACAGCTGCTGAAATAGCGAAATGGGTATATCAGGCCTTGATATCTCCTGAATCTACCTTTGACATGGCTTAATAAGGCTCAGGGAACATCTCTAGAGAATTCTTACCATTCAGAACCACTGAGTTTACAGGCGCGATTTCTTTATGATGGTAGGTAAGCTGGCTGACAGTGTCAGACTTGTGATATACAATGCAGTTCGACATAAGCCTCAACTTCGAGGCGTTCTTCCTGCCCTCGACTGCCACATCTCACCACAGACGTAGGCTATAAAGTTTGGTCAACAGCTCAAGAATGCTGGTGGCTTGTATTAAACTGCTGGGGTACTGTGGCTGGCCTGTCCCCTGTCTTCAAGTGTCTCTGCTCTCTGTAAGGTTTCCACTACTCGTTCCGGCACAGAGGCTGGTTATGTTGTACTTCTAGTAGTTTTACAGACCACAGTACGAGCTAGTTTAATCAATGGCGGCTGTACAGTATCTATCATTCACAGCATTTTCCCTGATCCATACTGCGTTGTGACTTCATATAGTCTCTGCACAACCACTTCCAACCATCGCTCAGAGCGAAGCGCTGGGAACGATACAAGCGCTTGTAGCACACTCGGCAGTGTTGTGTGTGGTGGGCCCATCCTGAGCAGGTCGCCTTCACACTCTCCTCTGAGAGAACGGTGTCCACCAAGCTCAACCCCTTGAGCACGACGACACGACCCTTTGCCATGAACGTGAACTTCGACCCGACCCTTAAGGTCATCCTAAAGGTTACCTCATCCTACTCAAGGGTCGTGCCGTTGTGCTAAAGCGCCGTGCCATCTTGCTCATGTGTCGTCGAACCGTCGGGCTCAATGGACTACACACAGACACACTTCCGACACGTCTCCAGTATTTGCATCGTGGAATAACATGGCGCTGTCTAAAGATTCCCGGGACGAAACTTATCTTCATCTTATACCTGTTGACTGGTGACTGTGATTTACAGGTCTCAGGACGTGATCTCTGCCATGATCCCAATATTTCGTACAGGCTGGGACGCGCTATAGCTCACTACGAGACACACACAGAGAGCAGGACAACTCAGGAAGTAAGACGACACACAAAGACCAACACAAAGACGCGAGACAAAAGCTTGGTGGTGTAAGCAGAATAAAAGACAATGAAACATCTTATAGTTATTATTACAAATGGCATTGTAGAGGTGGATGCGATTATGCAAGACGTCATTCGTTTAGTTGCTCAAATATAACAACATTACTCTTATGTGGAAAACCGTTTCCGTGTTCTACATGACAAGACACCTGCACACTACCTACTCATTACTTCCTCCCGATACCTACTACACTGGATGGTAGCAGGTTCTGCTGCACAGATGTGGCACGGGCGATGCGCAAGTCACTCGTGCAGGCTTGGCAGAGCGCCTGCACGCACAAGGCCTCCCTTCTAACACCCCGACACAACATCCTTATCATTACCACGATAACTTTCTGACGCAAACTCCCTCTCGCGTAACACGAGTTTCCTCCCGTAATTCAAATCGGAGATATTTTGAGTGTAGACCGTAACTCCTGTGGTGTAACATGGGTCATACAGACGGAGGCCATGTGGTGAGGGAGGGTGGTCATGGGAGAGAGAGAGAGAGAGAGAGAGAGAGAGAGAGAGAGAGAGAGAGAGAGAGAGAGAGAGAGAGAGAGAGAGAGAGAGAGAGAGAGAGAGTCAGGATGGTAGTACACATCCCACCACCCAATCAGTGGGACGGTGTAGCTAGCCAGGTATATCCCATCCATTGAGGGAAGCCGGCCAGGTATGTCCATAACTGGGATTAGGGAAGGTAGCCAGGTATGTCCCATCAGTGGAGTAAGAGGAGGGAGAGGACATCAGTCGGGGATGTAGCGGGCCACTGGACGGCCGTGTTAACACGTCCATTGCTTTGTCGGCCTCGGCGTCCCTCGCCCTGTGGCCTACATTCGCAAACACCCCGTGATATGCCCTCCATTCGGACTCAGTCAGAAGCTTAGTCCTCGTACATGTACAGCTGGGGAGGCAGGGAAGGTAATGCATGGCGGGGCAGGGGTGATCCTCCCTGCTCCACATCCAGTATTGATCAAACTGTTAGTTATGTTGCTTTTGAGGTTAAGAGCGCTACTCATCCTACTTACTGTGCTCAGGACTTGTATGATCGCTGTAGGATGTACTTTCTAATGGTAACTCGGAGACTGACAGACAAGACGGGCGGAGAACAGGGACAGACGGAGTCAAAGAATCGGAGTGTTACAGAGAGTGGAATGGGATACAAAACGGTACAACACGGTCAAAATGCTACCATTCCCTTCTCGTCTGAACTCCCTCCGCCCGCTCCTCAGCACTGAAGCGGAGCAGGCTACCTGGTCCATCCCACCTTACCTGTACCGGGCCAGCCCACCTGTACCGACTCAACTCATCTGCACTGGGCCAGGCTCAGGCTGAAGCCAGCCAGGTGCAGGAAACCCCACGGGGAGGCAGGACCTCACCTGCCGCCTTTGTAACTCACACTTCACTGACCACCTTAGATCTTACCAGGTGATCCTTGACTTTACTCGCATCTTTTCGTGTAATCCTTGACTTTACTAAATCTTATCAGGTGATCTTGGCTTTACTTATGTATTATCAGGTGAGCCTTGAATTCAATTATAACTATCTTGTCATGTGATCCTTAACTTCACTTGTATCTTATCAGGCGATCCTTAACTTTCGTAACATCTTACATAGGATGCCATCAAGTGATTTTTCTGGGACAGTATCAAGTGATCTGTGAACATAAACACAATGACCCACAACCACGGAACCCATCAGCAGTGATTACCTGCATCACTTCATATGAAATACTTCCCGGCGTAAAACATGTCGGATCATCCACCTTGAAATATACCAGATGGTCCGCTTCTTTACTCAAAATAAGTCAGGCGATCCATTTCCTCATCCAAAACAAGTGCAGCATGTCATTACCTCTGAACACATCCAGATACCAAATACCTTGGAACTCGTCTAGTAAGACACTGCAGTGGGACGCATACAAACCCTTGAAATGCTTTCGTTAATCTAGTACTATGGAAGACGGTAACTGACCCACTACCTTGTGTAACAACTGGTGATCCAGTTGGCAAAATGTGATCCATCGTCACGGAACTTCTATGGTGATCCAGCACTTTGGAAAACATCAGATGATCCGTTACCGTGGAAGATAGTGATCCGATAGCTCGGTGCACGTCTGGTCTGAAAGCGAGAAGTGATCCACTGACAGCACACAAGATGACCTTCTTCCTTACTCAGAATATATCCCATGATCCATTTTCCTACTTACAAACACAGCATGATTCCCTGCACCATGAACATCATATCCAGTGACCCACGTCTTACTCGGACCTTCACTTCTTGAGCACGACAATATGATGACCCTTGGGCGTGATGGCCTGGCCTTTGACGTGACCCTTATGGGTCAGGTCAGAGGCCAGGGCGGCAAACCCAAGGATCGTACCGTCCTGCTCGAGGGCGGCACCACCCTGCTCTAGGATCGTTCCGCCCTCCTCCAGGGGTTAACAGGGTAACATCCGTTTGTGTAACTATAAATACTTCAGTTATCCTCACTCACCCAGTCTTCCTTATCTCTCGAACGCGTCGACATACCCTTTATTCCGTAGTATGACGACGCCATTACTCATCCCCGTCTCTAATTCATTCGTTCAACAATTCTAGCGCGAACACAAGGACGTCGTCATCTCTCGCGCACTATCGTTTATTACAGAAATTCCTAAAGGCATTTACTGCACTCAGCAAACGCGGCCGCTGACCCAAAAGCCTAACAGGATTCTTGTGTTTATTTGATGACGCTCACGGGTTAAAGGTGACCTCAAACTTCGCCGTGACAACGACTTTAACTTAATCTAAAAGCCAGCATCAACCAATGCTGAGATTCAGCAGTTTAACAACTATACCAGAGTGCTCCTAAACCCACTACTAAATGTGGAGCTTCAGGGGTTTGAATAATAAAAGAGGAAACAGCCGGCCGGCCAGCCCGCCCGCCCGCTTCTGGATGTGGACTTTCTTCAACAGCACAGAATGAGGGAGAAGGTCTTCCCGAGGCTAGACCCTCCCAGACCACTGAATAACTCATGGGATGAAAATGTCACCTCCGTCAGTAGCTCTTGATGGCAGCACACCTGCGTCGGGGATCACGTGTGACTTTCTGCAGTTGTGCGGGGCACACTTACGTCTGGCGCTGAGGCTCTGTCACGAGGCTTCTTTGTTCGTGTGTCTCACCTGACTCGCGCAACTCAATACTTACCATCTGCCCGACCCTCGTGCACCAGCCGCCGCGTCTAGTCCGTACACTACACATGTAACATATCTGATGAATTCAAAAGCTACTCAGCGGCTTCCTATGAATTACCTGACGTCTTAGTATCTCGTGGAGATTACATCAAAAGCCACCTTATTCCTACCCTCCAGCTTCTTCCCGTATCCATTTCAGCCAAGTGGATGAGTCCGTTCGACGTCTTTTTTTTTTTCTTTTTTTTTTTACTGTCGTGTCAGAAGCCTTCGTAAATCATCGACATCAAAGTGCTCAGATTTCACTCTACATCTCCCCGGTAGCCTGAGGGAGCAGCTAGTTGACTGTTAGGACGAGATGAGCGAGTTATCGACCGGAAGCTGCGTGGTGCCTATAAATATCTCATCGTAACATTTACGGAGGTTCACCGGGCGGCGGCGCCACGCCCGCCTGGCGATGGGGCGGAAGGACTCAACGGTAAGCTTCTGTAACGCTTCCAGGCTCCTGTGGTCATGACGATGTCCCCTTACCCGAGCAGGTTACCCGTAACTTCAGACGAGTCTTCCTCTCCCCCGCCACTTCCCTTAACAAAAACAGAGCAGCAACAACAATGACCGTCACCATGTCCTTACTCTCCCCACAAGTACTTCTTTAACCATTAGTCTCCCCGCAAGTACTTCTTCAACCATTAGTCTCCCCGCAAGTACTTCTTTCCCCCCAATACAATCGCACATATGATCCATGAACCTCTCTTATACTACAGCACCCGTTGTCATAATGTCATAGCCTTCATATAAAGGTATTACACCATATATGATAAAGTAAGAAATCATCTGTATTACATAACTTTTGTCGATTTTGATATGGTAAGCATTATAATGAACAGTTTCGTGCACTACGAAGGCTGCCGACTTATTGGTTTGAAAATGCAATCAAGAGCATTTGATCTAAGTTTGAAAATGTAACTGAGCATTAGATTTAGAGTTTGAAGTACGTACGAATAAAAGGAAGCCAAATTATTTCATGGTAAATGCCAAGGGCAATGTAAGCTCACAATTACATTTTGCCATCCCGAAAGTTAAATTATATAGCAGCAAATAATAATATGCCTTTGTAATCTATTGGGTTTCTACTGGGTACAGAATATATATATCTACATGACGCAAAGGACTTTTTATCTTGATTAATAGCTTCTCCAGGAAAAAGGTTTAGGTTAATGGACCTTTGCATCAATATCTTAAAGTGTAAACTTTCAGGTAAATTTATACCTCATGAAGAAGTTGTCTCCTTCCACAGAGCTGTGAGAATCTGGGAGTCGCCTTCACTGATTTTCGCGCACTTTTGCTGTTTTGTTGCTGGAAACTTCCAGAACGATACCAAGTTATCTTGTGGAGAAATCTCGGGAGTTTGCGTGTGTGAGGCCACTTTCGGGAGGGACGCAGAAAATGCATGTGTTCCCAATGGCTACATCGACGTAAGTAATCCACTTCATTCGATTAATGTTCTCCAGCTTCTTCATGAGTTGGTGTTGATAGATAACGAGGTGTGTGTGTGAGTGTGTGTGTGTGTGTGTGTGTGTGTGTGTGTGTGTGTGTGTGTGTGTGCGCAAGAGAGAGAGAGAGAGAGAGAGAGAGAGAGAGAGAGAGAGAGAGAGAGAGAGAGAGAGAGAGAGAGAGAGAGAGAGAGAAGAGATTATATTTTATGTGCAGTGCAACCAGTGAGAAAGCAATCTTGTTACTTGCGAAAACTTGAGAACGGCTCGGTCGATCACATTTGAACTTGGTGAATACACGTATATCCCGAGCAAACTGCATCAAATTTGGTTCTCAAGTCGATCTACAGAGAAGCAGAATACAAGGCTTTCACCATTTAGTATTTATCATTGCGGGCAACATGTCTGGCTGGGTGGCTCGGTTGAATGGACTTTGGGCCAGGCAATTACTACGGTCATTAAGACCGTTAACGTCAATCACCAGTGTAAATATCTTGAAACACCTACTTTAGGTGTTTCAGATCACGATTCTAAACGCCATCATTCACGTTCTCTCTGTATGCATCGCAAAGGGCCGCAAGCACAGTGGGAGTGGACGTGTTCTTAGAATGATCCGGAACACATGAGGAACGTGTTGAAGTTCTTCGGCCTGGTTGGTGCAGCTCGACGTTAAGAGTCTTAATAACCCTGGTCGTCGATAGACCTAAAGCTCCAATAACCGACCAACGTGCCTGTATGGCCCTAACGGGCCAGTTGAATGGATGGATGTTGGACTTTAATGGCCAGCGGCCTACATTATGTCCAAAGGGCGTAGTAGTTTCCAAGAAGTATACACTAATATTTAAGGTTTTAGATTTATGTCCAATTTTCTACGGTAACTTTCATAGTTGGAAAGTTTCAGAGATTCGTAAATATAACTTTAGTGGCATTTGCACAAAAAGTTCGCAGAGAAAAGATCTTGGTCACTTACTGCGGTAACACTCAGTAAACAGGCCTCAGCCAATCACGGCCAAAGGAACAAGAGGGAAAATGTGCGCCAATCACGTTCCTCGATACGAATTACTGTCCGTTACCATGACAACTGGGGCGTCGCTTCGCCTCCGCGTCTTAGAAACTCATTACGACTACTTATCTCTGGATTATCGCAAACAGCCTGAGCTACGAACCTGCTCATGTGCACGCAGGGGAAAATTCTGGACGTCCCGATACGAGGGAGAGGATAATGGCATGAGATTACTGATGCTTCTGTTATAGTGAATATGGACCAGTAATATTTTGACTGATTAGTATCCATCTATCTATCTATCTGTATGTCTATCTATGAGAGGGATGTCCTCATACTACTGATATTCTAATCTATTTTGTCACCGCCTCTTCTCTTTTGCCCTCAGGACTCGATGACTTTCACTGCAGAGAATCTACAAGCACGACTGGTGTTACACAGGCGAAGAGAGAGAAAATATAGATGGAGGAAATATATTCACTGAAAATGTCTTAACACAACATATTTTGTCTATCTACTCTGGTTCGCTTTTATCGCTTCGCATACGTCATAAACTTTACCAATACTCTGTTTTTCCTGCTGTCAAATGTACTGTGCATATCATCGATTTGATTTGTCATTTCATACCATTGACACCTCACAGAAGAACTGCCATTCTTAGAGGCGATTAAGCTTCGAAAAGAAAAGGAAAAAAAAAAGGAAAAGGAATCCCTCTATGTACACTTCGACCATCAGGCCATCACCGCCTGTCACAATTACGCGAGACCATCACCGCCTGACGCAATTACGCGAGACCATCACTGACTGACGCAATTACGCGAGACCATTATCGCATGAAAGCGGGACACCACAGTCTGCTAATCACGAGGGCACACGTCTTCCTGTTCCTTGACCTGTCACTCGCAGCCTTAGTGCCCTCAGAGTCACCCTACAGTATCCTCGTATCGCCCTACCTGCGAACAGTGACCCCGTCCGACTGTCAACAGAGAGCGTTCCAAATATAACTTGAGCCGAGCACATTTTCATTACGTATGACTGAACAGAAAATAGACTGAACTTTTATTCAGCAGTACGTCATGGCCATATATCAAAAACTAATTGTCCGCACGCCAGAAAATATCTGTTGACGACATCAACACCAGCGCGAGGCCAACATTACGTATAGATTTTCGTAGTTACGACGTGCTAAACTTCCCCTCCGGAACACACCGAGTTAAACGTAAGTACAGACATCAGAGGCTGAAGTTGGCTATTAGCCAGGGGAGTCAAGACGTTGTTAATCACAGGTTCGACCACTTGTTCCTCGGCTAATTGACCCCTGAGGGCTTTCATTCAATCCTTTGAGTACCGCGTAATGGCTTAACATCTTCAGTAAGATCATCTCACACCGAGAATATGGAGGTTCAGCCACCTGGTATGAGGAGCAAATTTCATTCCTTGGCTAAGATAACTTGACTTCAGTATAGGAACAGTGAAATCGGGCGTCACGATTCCCAAGGATTAAAGACATTTTCCTTTTGGTATTGCAGTGGCAGCCTGCATTATATGGGACAGCCAGATGACAGAGGATATGATGGTTTGTGACGACGAGATTATCTGTTGGAGGACTACACAAGAAACTAGATAACAGGACACTTGAGAGTCCATGACGAGGTCTTCTGCTGGAGGAGAGCACTTGGGTTAATCAGATAACAAATCAAAAGACCTGATAGTCTATGACGAGGTTTTCTGCTGAAGGACAGTACACGAGAAACCCAGATAACGGAAGACCTAAAGGTCTATGACGAGGTTATCTGCTGAAGGACAGTACACGAGAAAGCCAGATAACGGAAGACCTAAAGGTCTATGACGAGGTTATCTGCTGGACGACCTCACATGGTAAGACCAAACAACAGAAGACATGGTGGTCTGTAACGAAGTTATCTGGGAAAACCAGACGACCTGAAGGTCTATGACGAGGAGAGTATCAGTAACCTAAATAAGAAAGGCTGGTGAAGCGGACAGGGACATATGGACCAAGCATGAGTGAAGTAGACGACAATGCTGAGGTGATCACTGTGTCCCAGGCGATCCTCGGTGTTGAGATCAAGATTAGAGGCACAGGTACTGCAATCATGATCTCAGGCACTGAGATAATGATCACAAAGGAACTCAAATCGTGATCCTAATTACTCAGAACATGATCACAGTCACAGATACCATAACAGCAATCAATGAAAAATGATCAGTCACTAATATCTTGATCATAATCACTGAGATCACGACTCCAATCACTGATATGATGATCAGAATCACTGAGATCACAACTCCAATCACTGATATGATTATGAGAATCACTGAGATCACAACTCCAATCACTGATATGATTATGAGAATCACTGAGATCAAAACTCCAATCACTGATATGATGATCAGAATCACTGAGATCACAACTCCAATCACTGATATGATTATGAGAATCACTGAGATCACAACTTCAATCACTGATATGATGATCAGAATCACTGAGATCATATGGTTGCCATCATCAACATCAGCATGACCAGTGAATCACCAACATCACGACCACAGCCAAGATCGTAACCATAGACAGTGAGGTCATGGTCACAGCCACGCTGGCCTTACCCCATTCACCAGGATCATATCCCAGGGAGAGTGAGACACAGTGACCAAGAACTGAACATCCCTCCTACCCCTGGAGCTCACACCTTCCTGCCGTGTCGTGAAATCCCTGCTAGGGGCCAGCACGTGAAGCCATGGTCTGGTGAGACCTGTTTCATGACCGACATTGCTTCCCCTCGCCTACAGGCGGGCTACGGATACAGAGACGCAACGACCACTGTATGTTGTACAGGCTACAGTCGTGTGCAATTGGCCAAGTTGTCACATTTCTATGCCCGAGGCATCTAGTTATAGCAATCATTCCCAACCTGAATTAACTGAAACGTGAGAGGGAATACAGAAATGATAAATAAAGCAGAGACGGAGAGAATAACCTTTGCATTTGCCCCTTTTCAAATCGGGTAAATCTAAGCTGCAGAGAGAGAGAGACTTAGTGGTGTAGGGAAAGAAACAGACATCACAACGGCCCACCTTGAGTGATTAATGTACGTGTTTCTGACCCATTATATTTACCGTGACTTCATGAGACATATGGAGGGCAAAGGCTGGTCCCTCTGACAATCTTTTCACGCTTTTGCCATCAAATATAAATAGAAAAAAAAAAAAAGATATATAAAAAAATCACACTCGCCACGCTCTAGCTAACAGCGTCAAAACATCAGTATTTCACGGGCAAATATTATCAGGCAACCAATTTTGCCGCGTTTGTTACGATCTCCCAAATAATTGAGCGGATTCCATTATATCATTCACGGTTCAGTTACACGCCAGTGGAATGGAAAGAAAAAAAAAAAAAAGAGGGTAGAATTAACAGTATTCTCACGTAATTCTATTATACTGTCGGTATCATTCTTTGGAGTAATCATTCTCATATTCCTTTTTACTTTACGAAATCTGGCGAGGCCGCTATTTGAGTCTAAGAACGTACTCGCGACGGGAAGGAATTTGTTAATGTGCGCGTTAGCATGGTGGTGTCCGGCACAAAGGACGCCATGATTTACAATTCTGAGACAACATCGACCAGCAGCGAGGACAGCCGGGCGTACGAGGGGCCAAGGAAGCGGAGGGAAATGGGGGGGAGGAGAGTGAGCCAAACAACCACAACTTCGACAACCCAAGAGGGAAACAACCAGACCCGCCGAGAGCCAATCACCGTAGCTGTCAAGCAATCATGACGTCAGGCTTTTGAGTCAACCATGACGGTTTTCAGCCAACTATGACAACTCTGAATTAAACCACAACGGCTGTGGTCAACCATGATGGCTGTGAACCATCCATGACGACTGTGAACCATCCTGGACGGCTGGCAACCAAACACAAAAGCAGCGAAGCAACCATAACGATCGTGAACTACCGACAACAGCCTGTCAACACCACCGTGGAATGATCATAACAACATAGAGTCAGCTACACCAGTCACAAACCAGCCGCAAGAATCGTGAACCATCCAGAGGCCGGACCTGAACCCACCACAGAGTGCGAAAACCATCGTGAACCCAACCACAACAATAGGGATCCAGCCATAACAAGCAGGAGTTAGCCACAGTCGTGAGTCATGAACCAATAACACAACCACCACCACGAACCAAAACCAACAGCATGACCACAACCATGAACCAAACCCAACATGACCACAACCAAGAACCAAACCCAACATGGCCACAACCAAGAACCAAACCCAACATGGCCACAACCAAGAACTAAACCCAACATGGTCACAACCAAGAACCAAACCCAACATGGCTATAACCACGAACCAAACCCAACATGGCCACAACCAAGAACCAAACCCAACACGGCCACAACCAAGAACCAAACCCAACATGGCCACAACCAAGAACCAAACCCAACATGGTCACAACCAAGAACCAAACCCAACATGGCTATAACCACGAACCAAACCCAACATGACCACAACCATGAACCAAACCCAACATGGCCACAACCAAGACCAAACCCAACATGGCTATAACCAAGAACCAAACCCAACATGGCCACAACCATGAACCAAAGCCAACAACACGACCACAACCATAAACCAACCCAACAACATGACCACAACCAAGAAGCAAAACATGACCACAACCACGAAGCAAAACCTACAACACGACCACAGCCACGAAGCAAAACCTACAACACGACCACAGCCGACGAAACCATCAGAGCGGCGGAGTGACATTCACCATTACAACGGGGGATTGACAAGGACGCACTTGCAATCTCGCAACCTCAAAGGAGGGCAACAAAGCGAGTTTTCTCTAATTTCGAGGAACTGCGTCTGGCTCCGTCGTGAGGTTATCAGGAATTCCAAGAAAAATGGCGAAGAAGCCATCACTAACGCCACAAAAATAAAACACCCTCGAACTCCAATGGATTATAGACATTTTTTTTTTACATTCGCTGAGAAAACCAACCATTCTATCAAAATAAAAGTTATTCGGTGAATAACACAATAAGGATTAAGCACTGCTGACCTTATGATCATGGTAACGTAAGTAAATCTATTCCTGGTAGATGCCTGTATCGCTGTCATGATTCAAGACTCGGGTGTATAAGACATCGTCGCTAATTTGGTACTGTTGTCCAGTGTTGATTATGTAGCAAAAATCCTGTCATCATGAGATTCATGGGTTCGTTTTACGGGGAAAAGAAAGACACGTCATTTTTTTTCACTCACCTGCGCCCTCACTCAACTCTGCTTAAGACAAAAGAAAAAAGACTGATTCCCAGATAATAACCACCATCATTAACTGAGGCACTTGTGTTCCACGTGGTTAATCGCGACGGACACGCGCTCGTCACAACACGAAGATCAACAGCGGCTCGTGCGGTGCTACGTACCTGGATCCCCTGCGGCTCGGCGGCACACCATGCACGAGGCCCTGGTGGCGTCAGCATCTCGTATGATGATGGTACCTGGGCCCAAGGCTGACGGCGGCTCCTTCGGCTGGGAGGGAGCGTCAGCAACTCGTGTGCTACGTGAGTGCAGTGAATAAGAGATGCCACCAGAATGACACCTTAATCAATACAAGGTGGGAGGTGAACAAGGGAGAGAGAGAGAGAGAGAGAGAGAGAGAGAGAGAGAGAGAGAGAGAGAGAGAGAGAGAGAGAGAGAGAGAGTGTGTGTGTGTGTGTGTGTGGAGGGGGAGGGGGGATGCTAGTATATTGTATTGGGAAGACAGGCTCCTCTCCTGCTGGGGCGGTATGGCGAGGTCCCAGTGCGCACTACTGGAGAGGGTTGAAAGGGCGGAAGGAGAGAGAGAGAGAGAGAGAGAGAGAGAGAGAGAGAGAGAGAGAGAGAGAGAGAGAGAGAGAGAGAGAGAGAGAGAGAGAGTGTGTTTACTTTCGTGTACCAACAACGAAACTTTACGAAAAAAAAAAGGCTTGGCTAGCACGTAGTACTCGTCATATGAACGTCCTAGAGGTAAGAATAACGAGTCGTGGGCGTCACGAGCTATCAAGTGTTATGTGTGACATGGAGATGGAATGTTAGGAACACACGTGTAGGTGAGGGAAGAAGAAATGGCAGGTGAGCAAGGAAGAAGTAAACTGTGCTTTCTCAAAGAACAAGAAATCTGGTCACATACATGCGCATAACAGCAACAAAATACAACAAAGAATAACCTCCTCCTAAGAATATAAGAGTCCAAACAATCATCATAATACCAACAAAACCACATGAAAAGTAAAACGAAGAGACTAAACAGTAACCCTTATATATATACACACACACAAACACTACGAAGACACCCACCCACACAGAAGCATGCCACAGGGTGAATCGACTCCACAGAAGGACCCAATCAACGCTCTCAACACCGCTTACATAACCGGCCCTAAAATGATCCCTGACAAATCGCCTTCAATATCAAGGTTCAGTGCGGTGTCAAATTTCCTTACGGGCAGGTGGTCTCTCTCAGGTAAGCTGACCTTCCCTCCTCTCCGATCCTGGGGTACTCTCCTCAAGGTTTCTCCCCCACTCCCTCTTTTCCGAAGGTAAAATATCTTTTTTCCTCGTGTAGGAGATTAACTGAGTTGTACTCGGGTGTACTCTGTACCTGGGGCATGATAAGTGAGAACAACTTAAACAGGATCACGCGGTGGTTTCCACGTAGATTTGGTCTTTTATCGTAATCCACCTCATCAACCTGGTCGGTATTCATCGAGTCAGATGGCAGGCTAAACCCTGGCACCAATTACCTTCCTCCTCTCCGTGTTTCCTATCTCACCCCTCCTCCGCGCCGTACTCCCCAAAAAACCCTGCAAAAGACGTCTCTCGAATTCTTCTGTTCCTGTGGACGCGTCCTTCTAGTCAGCGATCAAGAAGGATGTTCGAAACTATGTCCAGCCACCTGAAACCCTGTTGGTATTATCCCATGTGTTCCTCTCACTGTCTGTAATGTTTGTTAGTGTCATCATTATCATCAAATTCTACTTTCATTATGAGTTCATACTCATCTTGATATCATAACAATAACAATAACAACAACAACAACAACAATAATAATAATAATGATAATATTAATAATAATAATAGAAATAATAATAACAATGATGATAATAATGATGATAATAATAATAATAATAATGATAATAATAACAATAAAATAATAATGATAATAATAATAATAATAATAATAATAATAATAATAATAATAATAATATAACAATAATAATAATAATAATGATAATAATATAATGAATATCCTAAGCACATTTACAATCTACATCTTTCGTAGAGTCTATGAATCTTTGTTTTAGACTAAAAATGTCGACCATTTTAAGCTGATTCCTTTCATTAAAATAGATTTAAGCTACTTCTCAGTAAGCATGTAATCTTTTCTCACCGCTGTCAAATATTTACATTCCATTACTTTTAGGAACTAATGTTTCAAGTTCGTTAGCTAAGGAGAATCGACCACTGAAGCATTTACGGGTAAGGAATTACAGCACGTTTTCCTCGAGTAAAACTGTATCTATTTATTTTCTAACGTGAAACTAGTCTTTAACCCCCCCTTTTTTTTTCCAGTGAGTAAACTTTTAAGGTGCTGCGTCAGCACTAACCGGTTCTGAAGTTTCTTTCCCACCGTCCAGCGAGCATTTTCACCTCTCGTGAACACAACGGTGCGGTCTTCGAGAATGAGAGTATAACCGCCGAGGACGACCTTATCATCCTTTTAGATGATGGCATGACCTTTGACCTGACCCTTAAGAGGTTCAACTTCAAAGACCACGCCATTGTAACTAAGGGTCGCACCGCTATGTTCAGGGACAATAACCTTGTGCTCAAGGGTAGTACGAGCGTGCTTAAGGATCGTGCCATCGTGCTCAAGGGTCGCACCATGGCGCTCAAGGGTAGGACCATCGTGCTCAAGGGTCGTACCGTCGTGCTCAAGGGTCGCACCATGGCGCTCAAGGGTAGGACCATCGTGCTCAAGGGTTGTACCGTCGTGCTCAAGGGTTCAAAGGCAAGTGAAGCCAGGCGTAGCGAGCGTTGTGTTGGGGGCGAGGCAGGTGTGGCCGACCCACGGATCCATAAAGGGGAACCCAGCGATATTGTCACTGGTTTGGAAGAGCTACATGGCCCGCCAGTAATGAGGGAGG